>NC_061122.1:86526608-86663988 GCF_002878395.1 Capsicum annuum
ACAACATATACACACTATATATATACTACTTTAGAAAACATATACACGTGTATACTTTAAACTAGTTTAGGTGTACGCGCCTCGCGCGTGTAGATCACTTTAATGAGTTCAAACATTACACTAAATAGGATATTTGTTTAAATAATAAATATGAATACAATAATTAAATTCAATATCTTTTGAGTATGTAAAGATAGAGAATTTATTTATTAAACTTAACCTTTACACAATTAATTCTTCAAAGTTAACCGGCATTCATCTATGACCTATCAACTAAAATAAAATAATACAGTAGTGATCACAAAGTTTCGATTTTGATGAAAATAATTCTCGTCTAAGCGAAAACTTTGACCCTAAAGATGACTTGAATGAAAACAAAGAAGATACATATATACACACATTGAATTATATTAACATGACATACTTACAACAACTTCAAGATGCATATAAGAAAGCATCAACCTCAACTTCCGTGACAAAGCAAGAAGAAAGGAACATACATAAATGTGATATAGACCATACAGATATTGAGAATTATATTAATTAACTTGAAAAAAAAGTAATAAATATGCAAATTGAACCCAAATCCCATTTGTCTATGGACGAATTTATCTTTACCTTACGTAACAATTCATAGAATAATTTCATAAAGAAAAAAAGAAAGAAGACCGACTTACAAATTCAAGAGGTATATATCTTATTACGTATATTTATCAAAGTATTTTTTCAATAGAGTCCTATTTTAGGTGTATTTTTCTAGTTGCATAGTAGAAAAAAATATTAATTAATGTTTAGAAGTCACATATTTTTTAGGAGGTTTAGTTAATATAATAAAAATAATTAAATAATATATATATATATGATAAACTTCTAATTGATTTATAAGAGTAAATATTATAGCCCTAAGCCGTTTGTAGTACTTTTCCTGTTTTGTATTTACTAATTTTGGTTATTAAATATAAAGGAAACAAAAATATTTTTAACAGGTATAATATGGTAAACTTCTAATTAATTTATAAGCGTAGATATTAATACCCTAAACATAAAAGGATGGGGATTTGTTTGTAGTACTTTTCCTATTTCATATTTCCTAATTTTTAATTACTAAATATAGAGAAAATAAAAATAATTTTAAAAAGTATAATATCATCACGAGTGTAACATGTTATAACTAATATTTATAGAAATATTTTTTTTAATAGAATTCTATTTTAGGAGTATTTTTCTAGTTGAACGGTAGAAAGGAAATATTAGTTGATATTTAGGAGTCCCATATAATTTAGGAGGTTTAGTTAATATAATAAAAATAATTAAATAATAAATTGAAGAAAATAGCGAAAAGACAATTTTATCTAAAGAAGAGTCATTTAATGAAGAGTAAAAAGTTCAAATCACTTTTTTAATGGTCTTCACATTTTTAATATATTATAGATATATATCTACTTTAGAGTGTATACAAAATATGTACACTTACATATGTACGATATAATATATGTACTACTTTAAATAATATATATATACAACATATATACACTATATATATACTACTTTTTGAATACATATACACATGTATACATTAAATATATACTAGTTTAGAGTGTATAGAAAATATATACACATATATAAGTACAATACAATATATGTACTACTTTAAATAATATACACACAACATATACACACTATATATATACTACTTTAGAAAACATATACACATGTATACGTTAAATATATACTACTTTAGAGTCTATAGAAAATATATACACATATATACGTACGATATAATATATGTACTACTTTAAATAATATACATACAACATATATGCACTATATATATATACTACTTTAGAATACATATACATATGTATACATTAAATATATACTACTTTAGAGTGTATAGAAAATATATATACATATATACATAGGATATAATATATGTACTACTTTAAATAATATATATACAACATATATACACTATACATATACTACTTTAGAATACATATACACATGTATACATTAAATATATACTACTTTAGAGTGTATAGAAAATATATACACATATATACATACGATATAATATATGTACTACTTTAAATAATATACATACAACATATATACACGATATATATACTACTTTAGAAAACATATACACATGTATACGTTAAATATATATACTATTTTAGAGTCTATAGAAAATATATACTCATATAACATATATACACTACATATTATACTACTTTAAAAACATATACACATTAAATATATACTATTTTAATATATAAAAAATATATAGACATATATGTAGAATATATACTACTTAAAATATCACTTGAAAGTTGAAATAATATACATACAACCTATATACACTATATGCATATGTTAAATATATATAATTTAGAGTCTAGAGAAAATGTGCTACTTAATATAATAATACTTGAGGTTTTGAACTTAAAAGAAATTTAATTTTTCATTATGTGTATATATGTTTGTTATGTTTAATTGTCTATTACTTAGTGTAAAGTTTGATAGTAATATATTAAACTAAGTATTTAATTCAAACTAAAAATTCAATTTAAATGAAAAAAATTTAAAAAGTAAGGAGTGAATGAATGTTGTATTTTATTGATTGTGAAATGATTCAAAATTTATAATTTACATGAATAAAAAATCTACAAATTTTGAATCATTTTTTCTAACACATTCATGTTAATATTAACGGGAATTGACATAGGATAGTCAAAATCAATGGGGGCAAAACCATGCATTGGACTTGATTGTGCTGAGTTCTCCCTTGAAGTCATAGTTTCTTCAAGATTCTATTCGTTTTTCGGCTCCACCTCCATTCCTTGATTTCTCCGTTCCGCTCTAATCCAATCTCTAAGGCAAACTAGAATATTCATAGCATTGCTCTCCAATGAGTGTCGGTTGTCTCCAAGCTATTGTCGTCCCTGACTAAAAGCGCTCTTAGATGCAACAGTTGACATTGGAACATTCAATATATCTCTAGCTAATCTTGAAAGCACAGGATATTGTCCTTTATTATTTTTCTACCAATCCAACACGTTGATCCGTCATCTACTATCCTCTATCGACGTTCGAAGATAATACTTAAGCTCTTCCCGAGAAGTTGTTGTGTAAGTTTCCGCCTCAATGTTGTTCCGAATATTTAAATCATAAAAGTTATCAGGAAAACCACTATGTGCCGGCCTTTTAGAAGATGATGGCTCTTCGGGAGCATGAGGAGCGACAGTTGGAGTGATATTTGTCGGTACAGCTACATCAAGTAAATCGGCATAATGGTTATATAATTTTTCTATGTAAATATTCCCATCACTCATAGCCGTAAACAAATCTGGTTATTCTTCATCTTTAGATTCAGGTTCAACATTTATCTCTAAGTTAGAATAAATAATAGAACTAAAGTGGCACATAGTATTATATTTTATACATGAATTTAGTATAGCACCAACCAAGTAAATAGGGGGAATCGGATAAAAATATTTTTTAAATTTAGCAAACATAGCACTAACAGCTTCTTTGTAACCTTCTTTATTCTTATATTCTTTGAACAAAGAAGAAATATCGGCTATATATGCTAAAATGTTACAAACAGTGGGATAATAAGCACCAAAAAATTCAATCGTAGCTTTATAAAATTTTTCAAAAACTTAACAAGATCACCAATTATAGCCCAATCAGAATTATGTAGCATACATTCAGCCGATTCAGAAAATAAACCACAAAATTGGTTAAAAGTCATTGTAATAGAAACTTCATAAGCAAGACAAGTTTTTAAATAATCATACGTAGCATTCCATCTAGTATCACATTCTTCAGGCATAAATATCGGTCTAAGTCTATTTTGTTCACATTTAACTTTAAATTCTCTCTTTTCTTTTTCGATTATTTCCTTGAATAAAGCCAATAACAAGTCGGATCTTTTCAATATAAAGGTCAAAAAATTCAAGACCATCTTTTACAATTAAATTATATATATGACAAGCACACGTAACATGAAATATTTCAGGTAACGGCGGAGAGAGTTCAGCTTTTAACTTTTCAATAGCAGTCTTGTTGTTAGAAGAATTATCAAAAGCAATACATAAAATTTTTATTTCAATACCATAAAATTCTGCAACTTCATTAATAGATTCAGAAATAAATTCTCCAGTATGTCTACGATCTTCATCATACATAAAAGCTAGAATACGTTTTTTCATAACAAAATTACTATCTATCTAGTGACAAGTAATGGTTAAAAAATTATTTTTATTAACAGCACAATCAAGATCAGAAGTTAGAGTCATTCTACATTGAATATTTTTTAACAATGTAGATAAATAATAAACATATTGTGAATGAAGTCTAAAAATATTGGCCCGACAAGTACTTCTAGGAATACCATTAAACATAGGATTATAAATTGCTTGAATATAATGAATAAAAGCATTTGAAGAAGGAAAAGTGAAACAAATAACCCACAACTACTATTTTTGCTATTTCTTCCCGATCCCTCAATTTATTATAATTCTGAATTAACTGATCGGTTTTTTGGTTCATTCTACTTTGTGCTGGACCACCAACAACCTCACTACCTTTTGCAATACATAATTCTCTAGCGTGAATATCTCTTATATGTCTCATTAACGAACTCGTACCCCCTTGATTGCCTCCTCTTTTATGCCCATACATTTGTTGACAAATATTGCACTGCACCTTAGTTTGTCCTTCTATAGGTGTAAAAAATTTTCATGCAATACTAGTTTTTCTATAAGTTTTAGGAACAATGGGAGGACGGGGAGAAAGATTAACCGATTCAGATCTAACACTAGCATTTTCTACTGCGGGTGTTTTACCAATATTTTTATCATCTTCATCTAAACTAACCACATCTACTTCATTTTTTTTCTTCTATACTGTAATTTTCTTGAGCTTCTGCATAATCCATATCGTGAGCACCTACACCTACTTCTTTCTCAAAAGGTTGACTAAGCGGTACCTGAGGCACATGGGTATATCTACTACTTGAAATACCTCTACCGGAACTGCCACCAATTCATCTTTTACTACCACTACCACTTCCGGAATAATTTTTTTTGACACTTTTATCGATGTTTCTTAATTTATCCATAGTATTAATCAAACAAAAAAATATTCAAAATACACAAAAAATAAATATTCAACAATTAACACACTAATTGAAAATTAAAAGTAAGAGATGAAACGAAAGTACTAAATTTTGAAAGTATTCGAAAGTTGCGAATTTAAAAAACTTTCACTTGTATTTGTAATCGCAAAATTTAAAAATAAAATTGAACACTTTAGGAGATAATTAGTATATTTGAGAAAGAATGAGAATTGTATGGAAAATGATTTGAAAATGTAGAGTATTTTTTTGTAAAAATTTAAATTAAAAAGAACTTTTTTTAAAATATTTTGGGCCATATGGCCATTGTAACCTCCAAACAGTTATAAAGCCATTGGGCCCAACGGTCAGATTTTGATTAAATTTTTTTAAAAAAAATGGGTTGGGCTGGGCAACCAGTGGGCCTGGTCCGGGTTCATTACAGGCCGGGTCAGCCGTGCCCCAAAAAATAGCCCAGCCCGGGACCGACAGCCCTGTAGCCCGGCGGCTCATCGAGCCGGGTCAAACCGGGTCGGGTCATTTAATTGGGTCGGGTTTATCGGTGCCCGGCCCGTTTGACAGGCTTAGCTCAAATGAATAGTTTAGGACAGGTGTAGGTGGACCAAAAGCCCAATTAGATTAGGACAAGATTGATGGATTTGGGCTTACGAACCTAAGTTCTAATTCTCTCCTTTCTTCTTTACGTGTTATTTAATTTTAACTTTCTTAGAACTAGTTAAATTCTCCACTAAGTAGCCCATTTATTTCGCGCAAATTTTTTCTTAATCAATTTCTTTTTACAATCAATTTCCCTTTTTAAAGTTAGTCAAAAGAGGTTTTTTTTTCAAATGGTCCGGATAACCGCAAGTTAGTGGATACTCTTGGTGCCTTAACAACCTTCCAAGAGTATTAATATGGACCACTTACCCGAAATTCCAAATTTAAATGATTTTTTTCTGTTTTGAATCATTTAAGTAAAGGTTTTCTTAATTTTCCTAAATAAATTAAGTGGCAACTCTATTATCGAGATTAAAAACTTTTTTGAAAGCATTTGAAGTTGTGAAAAACCCAAAAGTCATTTCTCCGCAAAACACATAAAACAAAACTTTCTCCAGAAACCATTATTTTTGAAAGACATTCATCATATCAACACAGGTGCGGGTGTACCATTTACGATACGAGTTATAATACAACAATATAATACCCAGTGTAATCCCACAAGCGGGATTTTTTCTGGAAAATATAATAGATTTTTTTGTTATCTCTAAAAGATGGAAAGCTGAAGTTGAAAATCAGACAAGCCTAAAGATAAAATGTACGCAGTCCAATAATGGAGGAAAGTATGATAGTCAAAAGTTCAAAGCACTTTGCACTGAGAATGGGATTAGAATGATCAAGACAGTTTTCGAAACACCAGAACAAGTTGTTGTTGCACTTCATGCTTCATAACTGAACGTCAGAATAAAGGTTAAAAAGTTGATCCAACATTTCGCAACGGGCTTATGCTTTATAATTAAACTTCCTAGTTCTACAAAACAAACTGAAATTTATTTATAATGGTGATATCTGAGTATTATACCAGACGCCTGCGAGCTACTACCTCCCACTAAGCCAACTACCTACTAAATTTGTCCACCAAGACTTTACACAGACAGAATAAAACACCTAGCATTTTCTACTCAGCGGAACTTGAAAAGGGTTATATGTATTTTAGCTGTGTGTTAGGGCCTATAAGCTACATATTCATCAGAAATATTTTTTGATGACTTCTAAAGTTACGTTATTCATGATGCATATTGACATAATTCTAAAGCCATGTTATTCATGATGCCTGTTGATATAATTCAGCTTTTCATATCAGGTTGGCTTCATTATTCGTGGGGAATAATGTGGCTAAATTCTTAAGCATCATACTGGTGCAATAAACTTCAAGATTACCTTTTAAAGTGTAACAAAATTTCAGAGCACTTCATACTTGCATATATGTCAGCAGGGCTCAAATTTCGAGTGATATATAAACATAGCTAATAACGTATTTAAAATTCTTTTCTATATGCTATGAAAAAATAAACACACTCTTAATAATCTGAGACCTTTTAGACATGGCTCTAGTGAACCCTTTCCTTCCGTCTGCCATGACCTTTGTCGCCCATTCAATTAGAATTGGTAAATATAAATTTGTCAAGCCTTAAATAAATTAACCTTTCAATATTTGGAAACTATTGAACCTTAAACTTTCGACGATACCCGTAATGGCCTATTACTATAGTCATAGAAAAGTTATGACATATTTAAGACCATACATTAGACATTTGGTCTTAAACTCCGTGCCAAATCAAGCAAGCTATTTAAAATGAAAGAGTGTTACTTTGGTGCTCAAGTGTTAACATTTCATAAATCTTTTTTCTTTATTAGAATGCCATTCCCGTGGTATAATATTTGGTGTGCATTTATATCAGGTTAGAAAAATTCACCAAAAGAAGAAACTTGATGTCATTGTTGATAAAGATTTGAGGATCAATTATGATCGAATCGAGCTAGAAGAAATAGTCCAAGTTGCTCTGCTCTGCACACAATATCTTTAAGGTCACAGACCAAAAGTGTTTGAAATTTTGAATGCTTGAAGGTGATAGACTTGCAGAGAGGTGGGAAGCCTCCTAGAAATTAGATGGTAGTAACAAGTACGAAACGAAAGAGCTTTCCTCATCCAAAAGATTTTCAAATCTCATGGATGATTCTTTGTTGCTTGTACAAGCTATGGAGCTGTCTAGTACTAGGTGAGATAGCCATTTACATTCATAACTACGAAACGTAAAATTCATACGTAGAACTCTCAACAGATTTCTAGCTATAGGTAATTGATTAAACTATGTGGTGTTGTATAGTAATGAACCAGCGGTCGGGATCGGTGCTGATAATAAGGCACGGGTCCAAACACCAATCCGAACTCAACAACATATTTGATAGATAGGTAAAATATGGCAAATTTTATCAAAAAATAGAACACTAATATAACTCAGTTATAGAAGAACCCAAAAGGGGAATGCAAAATATGAAACATAATTGTAACGCCCCAAATCTGATACCCGAAATGTTACACAGTGCTCATGACCCTGAAGGACCACAAGCTAACCTATGACTAATATCTGTACCTGTATACTACATAAAATACTTTATAATGAGAAAACATGAACTGAAAGGCCATAAGATTCAAAATTGAGACATAGTATCTGATAAAAATATAATATCTGAAAGGGGTATGAAATATCCCAAAACAACTGAAATAAGCTATTTGAACATACTATAGTCTAGAAATCCTCTAAAACATGACTATCTAAATAAGGAGTTGATGGGACATGTCTCTAACTAACTCTAACTAATAAACTAATTACTAAGATAATAAAATAATGATCATGTCCTCGAAAGATGAGGACTCACTGCTAACTCTGACAGTTGAGACTGGAATCTACTGATGCTCTGGAGCTCGTGTCTCTGAACCTATGGTATAAGACACCATAGCACAAATGTGTCAGTACTCTGAATGCACTAGTATGTATGTGAGGTAGGCTGAATGCATGGGGTTCTTATGCATGAACAATTACAATAGCAGACTGACTATCATGAGTGTGAGAATACATGCATGAGACATAATAACTGACACAAATACTGTGATAACATGATTACTAAATTTGAATACTGATAACATGACATACTGATAACTGATATAATTGATAACATGAGCGACCGTATCTGACAGTCCTAAATCTAATGAAACTAGTTGAGTCCCGTACTATATCTGAGTTGACTGTATTTGACAGTCCTGAAATCTAAAGAACTATCTAAGTTCTATTACTGAGACTGATTGACTGTGTCTGACAGTCCTGATTCTGTAACATAAAACTGTGGGCAGTAGTTATCTAATCGACATGCCCCTAATATGCCATTATGGCTGAGTTGGGGTCCAATCTGTAACCCTAATTGGAAGGGTGTCAATACCACACCACTGGTAAGGACAAGATATGGGTGAACCTCATCTGATAGTGTCCCCGATAGAGAATGGTGGGACCCTTATCTGACAGTGCTTATCCACCTCATCAACCCTTATCAGAAAGTGTTGATGTCTAAACCTATGCTAGCTACAGAGTTCTGGAATGCAAGGCTGACTTTTAAAAATCACACCTTCATTTGATAGTGTGTGTTCCCGTCCTTGGGTTTACTCGGTGCTAATTCCTACTCCCATCTGAATAGACTCTGAACATGATTTACTGAACTGAACATGGGCTGAGTTACTGAATTTCGTTGACTGATGGAATGCTACTAATATCTAACAACTAACTGAGTTCATGAGATCATGGAGATTTTCTAAGTCATAAGACTGTCTGAAGTCTAAGGATTCATAGCTTAACTGAGAGTATTGTGAAAACATGACATGGCTCTAGGAACACAGCTAATTTTTCGAGTACGAGTACCCCCAGGACTTGATGGAAGGAAACTGAACAAGCATAACTTACTTGAACATATAACTAACATCATAATCCATAATACATTTATAGAAGCATTTCATCAAAACATGTGATAGGCATAACTTGTACATACGGGGGGATTTCATGGTATCATGCTAGTTAGGCACTTTTCCTTCATCTAGGCATTTAATCAAACATATTGTAGGCATGGTACATGTAAACATCATTGTACAATAATTAAACATCATGGTTCAATTTTAGTTTCATCATTCAAGGGTTTAGTCATAGGTTTGCATGAATCTATATCTATAATAATTTAACCCACATAGAATTTATCACCTTACATGGAGTAGAATTCAATTTCTCATTATCCACATGAACCAGAACAACCCAATCATGAAATTCATAAGAAAATCCATAAAACTTAAATTTAGAAAAGGGATTCTTGGGCTTCATGGACGAAAGGAGTTCATGAATGAACACTATGCATACCTTGGTTCATAAATATATGAAGATTGACGCTGAATTTTCTATGAAAAGCCCTAGGTTATTCTTAAGAGGTTTTTGAGAGAAGAGAGTGTATTTTGGGTGAAAAGTGGCTGAATCACATGTTAAAGGGCTTAAATAGGGGTGGGAAATTGACCCTTTTAACCCTGGACGGGTCTTGTAATTTTAATAAAAATTTTCCGAATTGGACCCCTGGCACGACGCGGCGCTATCGCGTCGTGTCACTGAAATTTGACAATTAGGAAACTGAGGGATGGAGCGACGCAGAGCCATAGCGTTTCCCCTTCTTTTGCGACCTGGAACTTTGGCGCGATGTAGAGAAAATCGTGCTGAGACACTGGAAAAGGACAATTGCCATTTTAGCTTATGGCGTGGTGTGCTACTGACCAATATGGCGTTGTTTTACGAGAGGAACTTAAAATAGTCATAACTTCTTACCTGGTTATCGGGTTTAGGCAAATTTTATATCGATGGAAAGCTTATTGAATTTCCCACATGACAAATAGTGAAAATCTTAAAAATACCATGTGTACAAAAGTGGATTCATCTTTCAAAGAAAGATCCTGATATTTTTTGAGATGATTTCAAGCTAGGAAAAGGTACGGGGTATTACAATAATATATTGAGGCATCAAGAATTCAGCCAATGATCTGTTGAAAGAATACAAAGAAGAAAATAATAAGAAGTTAAGTTTAGAAAAACATACCTGAGAGGACGAGCATAGAAGAAGAGATGGTGAAAGAAGTAGAAGAACCCAGATAAGAACAATGTAATAATGCAAATGAGAGATTGAGCAGAAAAGCGCAAAAATAAGTAACATAGGTTAAAAGGTAATATATGATTAAATAATATTATATAAAGGACATAATTGAAAAAAAATCTTGGAATACCACCAAATCGATGGTTCTCTATGGTTACCAAACCATGAAAAGATATCATACCATACCATGTCTTTTGGAAAACAATCAAAAAAAAATATTGATTCCTTTGTAACCATACCATAATTGAAGAGGAGTGTTATCAGACCGCTACAAATACAATTTCTGTAACTGCTTTTGACTTTGCTCTATCAGAAAGCTCAAAGATCCCAAAAGAGCCTTTGTGTATATTATTTCATTTTAGCCATTCGATCCTTCCTAATTTCAAAATGAACAACGTAGATGTGTCAAAGTAGATCCAACAAATGGTCTTATTCATCCGCCAAGAAGCAGAGGAGAAGGCTAATGAGATATCCATTTCCTCTGAAGAAGTAAAATTGGATTCCTTCCATCCCAATTTATTTGATAATTATCAAATTTTGGGATTCAAACAAGTGTATTTTTTTATAGTAATTTTTTATAACGTGTTTTACGTTACTTGTTATGTAGTTTTCTAAGACTCGAGAAATTCGAATGTGACACATAATTGGAACTTGGAAGTTAATTTACCTTATAATATAGTGAGTTACTTGGCTGTGATTTTTTGTTGTTAGGAATTCAATATTGAGAAGTTGCAACTAGTGGAAGTGAAGAAGAACAAGATCAGGCAAGAATATGAGAGCAATGAGAAGCAAGTTAACGTTCATAAGGAAATGTCATTTCACTTTGTTTCTCATAATTATGAGATTTATCCAATTTGTTTATAAATGTTAGTGGTCGTTTGGTACGCAGGATGAGTTAGGTATTCCATTATGAATTAAGCATGGTTAAATTTATTCTCAGTGTTTAGGGAAGCGTGATGCAAAAAAAAAAAAGCAACAAGGCTCTGCAATTATGCGATGCGTGATGTGATGCGACCGCATCATTGAAGTGAAGCGCAATTTAATAAAAAAATACCTATAGAGCATTCAAATAGTAAGTTATAACTGAAAACACCACAATTACTATATAATCAACAATAAAGATAGTATATTTAATCAAAAGTGCTAATGAAACACCAACAAATTAGTTTCACAAAAAATACATGCGACTTTATTCTTATTGGTCTCACTTGCCCTTTTACTATATTTCAAAGCCGGATCAGACATTTTTAAATTGTTGTAAAGAAAACATAAAAAATAAATCATATAAAAATCACAATTAAAAGAAAAAATATAAAGCAGAGCATTGGTTGAAAAAAATAGAGCAGTAGTGAAGAACAAAAACAGGGCATCGGATGAAAGACTATCACTGTAAAAAAAATAAAGTATAAGAAGTAGCAGCAGCAGCAGCTCTGTCGAAAAAATACAATTTTAGTGGAGAAAAAAAAATAGAGCACCGGTTGAAAATTCAAAAAAAAAAAAAAAAGGTATCAGTGTATGAAAAAAATAGAGTAAAGAAGAAAAAGAAAGAAGGAGAAGAAGGAGAAAAAGGATGAAGAAAGAAGAAGAAAAAACTCACGTATTGGTACTTGGTCGCAGTTTAGTAGAGAAAGAGTTGTTGCAGCGCAGCTTCAGTGGAGAAGTGGAGAAGAGAGAAGCAGGCCAAAAAAAATCCTAAGATTTTTAATTGATCTTTTCTTAAACTTCTGACCCTTTTTTTTTTAATTTAAAAATTGCCCATAAAAAAATTCACTTCCAACCCTTTTTTAATTTAAAAATTGCCCAAAAATAAAAAAAAATCCATAATGCGATCACATCACATCACACAATAGGGTTTGATGCACCCGCAATTCTCAGATTGCACCGCATCAAAGATGCGACTCTTTGGAAGCCCACATCACATTGCATCAGCGCATAATGCGATGATGCGATCGTATCTCTGAACACTGTTTATACCTTCAATCAAAACAAAGTATAAGTTTAATCCTGGATATGTCAACCAACTTGGTATTATTACAGGATTACAGTTCCAGGACTATAATCCCCGGATAACTTTGTCCGTGATCAAACAACCCCTTCAAGTTAACTATCAAAAACACATCTAAAACTATCACTTTTTTGCGACTCCCATACCACAACAATCCATTGTTCCCTTTAACTACCTAAAGTATCACTCCATTTGTATTAAAACACACCTCGATGCTTAGTTGACCAATGTTTGTTCCCAATTAATAACGGAGACGTATAGGTCAACTCTGCATTAAGGTGTGTTTCGATACAAAGGGAGTGATAGTTTAGGTAGTTAAAGAAAACAATGGATTTTTGAGGTATGACACTCGCGGAAAGGTGGTAAATTACATGTGTTCTTGACCATTAACTTTAAATGTCATTCTGTGTAAAACAGATAAGTTCAAAAATTCTAACTGAATGTGCACTGTGCAGTGAAGTTGATCTTTTTTTGTTTAATTTTTTATTTTATGTTTGAGATTTCCATATTGCTCACCAAGTGATAGTAAAATGAGGTTATAGCAGATTTTCAAAAGTTGATGTACTATAATAAATAGCTATTATGTGTAAATTTCTATGGCTCACATATAATTAATTTATTTGCTGGTTTAATAATAATTGAATAAGTCAAATCCTAAATCTGTATGGAAAAGTTACCTAGTAGGATTAAACTACTGACTAATCTGTTAGTAGGATGATTACTGACTCTTAGTAGGATAATTACTGCTATTAGTGGGATAATTATTATATTCCATAATCACGTTGATGGAACATGAAAAACTTAACTGTTTATTCCCTATATTATAAAAGGGGTCCTCTCTCTATCGAAAAGATAATAAGTTCCATCAAAATTATTCTAAAAGTAAGGTAAAGAGAGAGAAACATAAAGTAAAGTGTGCTTCCGCTAATTTCTGCCAACAAGAAAAACAATGGAGAATTCAGGTAAGTGTTTTTACTGAATTACTGTTATATGAAAATCATTAAGTTCAACGTTACTGAATAATTGATAGGAACATATAATTGATTGTTTAAGTCGTACAATCTGTTAAATCCATACATGTTGTTACTGTTATTAGTGTTGTTGGCTTAATGAATCACATGAAATTTAGTAATATTAATGTTATTAATAATCACATTTGTTATCATGTCACGAAAACAACTCTTTGTTGTTAGATTGTAGTATTCAAAAATAAAATTTATTGTTCTTAATGTGACTTGGAATTATATATGTAAGATTCATTAATCACCAAAGTGGTCGAATCTTTATGAAATTAATTTCAAAATAACGATTAAATTTTAATTAATAGCCCATTAATCGTGATGCTTATAAATGATGTACCAATTATGGGTAAATTAAAATTTTAGTTATAAGACATTTGTGGATCACCCAAAGGTTAATTATTTGTTCGTATGACCAATAAATATTAAGGAGATAATTTTGATGTATCGTTAATTTTATTTATCTATCCAAATATAATAAATATTATTAATTGATGCATTAAACATTATCGATTTGTGTTAAATATACTTCTAAGCATCATTATGTTTAAAGTTGTATTTTGATGTTTCGCCCAAAGGAGAACATCAATATACATTCAAGAAACTAGATTATTCCTGAATTTGATAATGTGTATAAACTCGTAACTCAAAGTATTAATAAATGAGCTTGTTTTACTTGCAGCACTTGCCCTTCATTCGCACTCTGCCTCTGTTACAACTTTTAATGGACTTAACTTTTTCAGATTGGTGCAAACAGATCAAATCCCATCTTGGGGTTTTAGATCTTGATGTTGCACTTTACTCTGAGAAGCCAACTGCTATTACTAAAGCTAGCAGTGGTGAAGAAAATTCCTATTATAAGCATTGGGATCGGTCTAACAAATTGGGCTTAATGTTCATGCGAATGAATATTGCGGGCAACATTAAGACTACTCTTCCCAAAACTAAAAATGCAAAAGAATTTCTGAAACTTGTGGAAGAGTCTTTCCAAACTGCTGATAAGTCTCTTGTTGGGACACTAATGGGTACTTTGACCACCATGAAGTTTGATGGTTCGCGTACTATGCATGAACATGTCATTGAAATGACAAACATAGCAGCAAGACTTAAGTCATTGGGAATGAAAGTGGAACAGAATTTCCTTGTGCAGTTCATCATCAACTCATTACCGTCTGAGTATGGTCCTTTCCAAATGAACTACAACACTATGAAAGACAAATGGAACATGCATGAATTGAATGGTATGCTAGTTCAAGAGTAAACAAGGCTGAAGAATCAAGGAACCCACTCCATTAATTTTGTAAATCATTAAGAAGCTAAAAAGAAAGGAAAGAAGCATGGTAAGGGACAACAGAAACAACTTAATGTTAACAAGTCCTCATCTTAAGTACGTAAGAAAGGAAACAAGATTGGAAAGTGTTATTTCTGTGGAAAATCTGGACACTTTCAGAAAGATTACCTGAAACTAAGGCATGGTTTGAGAAGAAAGGTAAGTCTTGTGCTTTTACATATCTTGAATCAAATTTAACTAAAGTTTCTTATAATACTTGGTGGATTGACTCTAGTTGTACTGTTCATATTTCTAATACTATGCAGGGATTTCTTACAATCCAAACCATAAACAAGAATGAAAGATTTGTTTACATGGGGAATAGAGTGAAAGGTCCAGTTGAAGCTGTCGGGACTTATCGTCTGATTCTCGATACTGGGCGTCACTTAGATTTAGCTGAAACTTATTATGTTCCTTCTCTTTTGAGAAATTTAGTTTCTTTGTCTAAGTTAGATAAGACTGGATATTTCTTTAATTTTGGTAATGGATGTTTTAGTTTGTTTAAACATAATTATCTCATTGGTACTGATACTCTTTGTGATAACTTATACAAACTGAATTTTGATAATTTGTTTTCCAAAACACTCTTAACTCTGCATCATAATGTTGAAACCAAATGAAGTTTGGTGAATGAACAATCCGCTTACTTGTGGCATAAACGTTTAGGTCACATAACTAAAGAAAGACTGGAAAGATTAGTTAAGAATGAAAATTTTTCCAGCTTTAGATTTTACTGACCTTAATATTTTGTAGATTGTATTATAGGAAAACAAACAAAACACACAAAGAAAGGAGCCATAAGAAACACACAGCTTCTTAAAATTATACACACTGATTTATGTGGTCCTTTTGATATTATATCTTTCAATAAATACAAATATTTTATAACTTTAATTGATGAATTTTCACGTTATGGATATATCTATTTGTCGCATGAAAAATCTCAAGAGATTAATGACTTAGAGGTATTTATTACTGAGGTTGAAAGACAAATAGATTAAAAGGTGAAAATAATCAGGTCTGATAGAGGTGGTGAATATTATGGAAGATCTGATGAAAGTGGAAAACACCCAGGTCCATTTGCTAAATTCCTTGAAAAGTGTGGCATATGTGATCAATACACAATGCCTGGCACATCACACCAAAATGATATGGTAGAAAGGAATTTCATATATTAATAGATATGGTTAGAAGTATGTTAAGTAATTCAAATTTACCTCCTTCGTTATGGATGTATGCTTTAAGGACTGCCATTTACTTGCTAAATAGGGTTCCTAGTAAAGCAGTTCCAAAGACACCTTTTGAATTGTGGACTGGTAGAAAACCTAGTTTAAGGAACCTACATAGTTGGGATTGCCCGGCAGAAGTTAGAGTATACAATCCACAAGAAAAGAAACTGGATTCAAGAGCAATCAGTGGTTTCTTCATTGGTTATCTACAAAAATCAAAAGGGTATAGATTTTATTGTCCTAATCATAGTACGAGAATAGTTGAAACTGGAAATCCTAGGTTCATTGAGAATGGCGAAGTTAGTGGTAGTGAAGAACCACGTAATGTGGAAATTAAAGAAGTTAGGGTGAGAATTCCTCTATCGTGTACTTCTTTTAAATTTGTTGTTCCTGAAGTTGTTGCACAACAAAGTAATCAACAAAAACAATAAATTATGCTCCTACTAATGAAGCCATAATTGATGAACCTGTAGTAGATGAACCACAAGAAGTAGCATCAATAAGATTTCAAAGACAAAGAAGATCTGTTATTTCTGATGATTATTTGGTATGTCTACATGAGTCAAAAACTGACTTGGGAATCGATAATGATTCAGTTTCATTTTCACAAGTCATTGAAAGTAACAATTCTGATAAATGGATAAATGCTATGAAAGACGAGTTAAAATCTATGGAACAGAATGAAGTTTGGAACCTTGTTGAATTACCCAAAGGTCGCAAAAGACTTGGGTATAAATAGGTCTTTAAGACCAAACGCGACTCAACTGGCAATATCGAACGTCACAAGGCCAGACTTGTTGCCAAAGGTTTCACTCAAAATGATGGTATTGACTATAAAGAGACGTTTTCACCTATCTCTAGAAAATATTCACTCAGAATTATAATGGCCTTGGTAGCTCATTATGACTTAGAGAGCTACATCAAATGGATGTAAAAATAGCCTTTCTGAATGAAAATTTGGAGGAAGAAGTTTATATGAATCAACATGAGGGGTTTTCTATTAAAGGAAAGGAACACATGATGTGTAAACTTAAAAAGTCAATATACGAACTTAAGCAAGCTTTCCGACAATGGTATCTTAAGTTTAATGAAATGATTGTCACCTTTGGATTTAAAGAAAACACTATTGATCGGTGTATATATCTGAAGGTCAGTGGGAGTAAGTTTATTATTTTAGTCTTGTATGTTGATGAAATCTTGCTTGCTACTAATGATCTTGGTTTGTTGCACGATACCAAGAAATATCTCTCTGACAACTTTGAAATGAAAGATATGGATTAGGCATCCTACTTGATTGGAATAGAAACATTTTGAGATAGATCACAAGGATTGTTGGGATTGTCTCAGAAAACCTATATTAATAAGGTATTAGAGAGATTTAGAATGGAAAAATGCTCATCAAGTCCTATTCTAATTTATAAAGGAGATAAGTTTAGTCTCAATCAATGTCTAAAGAATGACTTAGAACGAAAGCAAATGAAAGATATTCCTTATGCATCAATAGTTGGGAGTCTAATGTATGCCCAAACATGTACAAGACCAGACATCAGTTTTGCTGTTGGTATGCTGGGCCGATATCAAAGTAATCCAGTAATGGATCATTGGAAGGCTACAAAGAAAGTGTTGTGATACTTACAAGGAATGAAAGATCATATGCTCACTTATAGAAGATCTGATCATCTAGATGTGGTTGGATATTTAGATTCAGATTATGTTGGTTGTGTGGATACAAGAAAATCTATATTTGGATATTTGTTTCTGTTAGCTGGAGGAGAAATATACTGGAAGAGTGCAAAGAAGTCTGTTATAGCTACATCCACTATGGAAGCTGAGTTTGTGGCATGCTTTAAGGCCACAGTCCAGGCTAATTGGCTGCGGAATTTTATTTTAGGACTTGGACTAGTCGATAATATAGCCAGGCCGCTGAAAATTTATTGTGATAATATCGCCATAGTTTTCTTCTTTAAAAATGATAAGTATTCGAAAGGCTCTAAGCATATGGAATTGAAATACTTTTCGGTTAAAGAAGAAGTCCAGAAACATAAAGTGTCAATTGAACATATTAGCACCAAGTGTGTTTTTTTTTAGCCGTACACAGTTTATACTCTTGGGGGCTAGGAGTGGACATGCTGTTTATAATCGTGCCTTAAGGAGTGTGATCTTTCTTCAAGGATAGTACTTCTTTAAGAACTTGGCATTGATAGGGACAATTTTTACTCCATCTGCATCGACAAGCTTGTGAGCACCATTTGAATATACCTCTTGTACAACATATGGTCCATCCTACTTTGGAGTAATGCAACGACCCGATTTTCTGGAACCAAAACGTCACATGGTGCTCATGATCCCGAATGACCACAAGACAACCCTCTACTAATATATGTACCTGAACACTGTGTAATATAGATAATAAATACAGAAATTGGCCATAAAGTTCAAAATATCTAAAAATACTTAAATTTGAAAACTGAATACTGATACACCTGTCCGAAAAACCTCTAAACTGTCTGAACTGTGGATTTGATGGGATATGTCCCCAACTAACTCCGTCTACTAAAATTAAACCAAATCCGATACGATAATAATAAACATAAGGATCATCCTCGACTGAAGAGGACTCACTGCTATGTCTAATACTGCTGACTAGGATTGAGCTGCTAAGGGTACTCTAGATCACGTGCCTCTAAACCTATGGTGCCAAATAAAACACCATAGCGCAAATGCATCAGTACGGCAATGTATCGAGTATGAAGATGATGTAAGGCTAAATGCAAGGGCTTATGCATGAACAATTACTTAACTGAATAATCATGAGAGTACTGAATGAGAACACATGCATGAATGCATGAACCATAACTGAAATCATCGTGACTTGAAATACTGAAACTTGGATACTACTTTAATGCCATTAGAACTCACTACTAATGTCTGAGATACTAAACACTGAATTATCTGATACTGATAACTGAGTACTGGAGTTGAGATCAGTCTTATCTAGCGAATGATCTCAAAAACTGATGATACTGAAGCTGATTAACAAAATATACTAACATCAATGACTAAATTTAGAGTGTTATACTCTCGACTGACTGTATCAGAGATCAACCTCTCTAACGAATTATTCCGGAGTCTACTATCAATGATAAGAAATAATAATATTCGAATCTGGCAACAAAAATACTCAACTAAATCTGAGACTGAGATCAAGCCTATCTGATGGGTGATCTCTGGATCTGATAATGAGATTACTCAACTGAATATGAGACTGAGATCAAGCCTATCTGATGGGTGATCTCTAGATCTGATAATGAGATTACTCAACTAAATATGAGACTGAGATCAAGCCTATCTAACGGGTGATCTCTAGATTTGATAATGAGATTACTCAACTTAATATGAGACTGAGATCAAGCCTATCTGACGGGTGATCTCTAGATTTGATAATGAGAATACTCAACTGAATATGAGACTGAGATCAAGCCTATCTGACGGGTGATCTCTAGATCTGATAATGAATAACTTTATATGGGATCAAGCCTATCTAATGGGTGGTCTATGAATCAATGGAACTATCTGAGTTTCTCACTAAGATATATGACTGTATCTGACAGTCCTAATTTCTGAAGCTTGATACAAAAACTGCAACTGTGAGAAGTAGTCACTTAATCGACATGCCCCGAATCTCAACTGGTGGGGTCCAACCTGTAACCCCAGCTAGAACGGTGTGAATACCATGCCACAGGTAAAGACCTCTCTGGTCAAGCCTATCTGATGGGTGACCCTCGCAGGAAGTCAAGCCTAAGTCAATATAATAGTCAAGACTATCAGACGGGTGACCAGTCTTTCCTGACGAGTGAATCCTATATCCTGCGCTGGCTACACAGTTCTGGAGTTCAGGGATTGCTCCTAATGACTCTGCCTCTCTGACGGGGAGCCGCCATCCCTGCCCTCGCTCGGTGGTAGCTCCTACTCCCAACTGAAAGACTCTGAACTGATTCTTAACTGAACACAAACTAAGTTGAATCTGGTACTGATCATATTTCTCGAATGATCTGACTGAGTTAACCTGAATTTACTTAGTTTCGTATCTGATGGAATACTACTGAATCTCGTTATCTGGCTGAACGACACTTAGCTCGGGATAGATTACTCGAATACTACTAAGGACTGAACTGAACACTTGAATACTTCTAGATCTGAGCTGAGTACAGAACTGAGGCTAGATTACTAGCGATACTGAGATTATGGTGATTACAGAGATTACTGATATTTCTTAAGTTTTGTTTTTGTCTAAGAATACAGAGTTCTATAACTCGCTGAGTTCTGAGAATCATGGCTTGACTGGAATTATTGTAAAAACTGACACGGGCTCTAGATAACAGCTAAATTATTGGGTATAAATACCTCCAAGAATCGATAACATAAAAGTAAAACATAACCATTCTTGAACAATCAAGACCATGAACAATCATTCACCATCACAATCACTAAGGCATCACTTCAAGCATTTAGGAATCCTAAAAATGTAATAACATAGGGGGACATGCTATTGGATTATACTTCATTCAACGAGGCCTTGCATCAAGCACTTCGCACATATTTAAGTCTTGGCATGTACCGGAGAACACATAATTGGGGAACTTCATGATATCATGTTACAATTCACTCACTAAGGCTTTTCAACAAACACTTGGCATGCATGGGCTTACACACAATTGGAGATTTCTAGTCAACATGCTATAATGGCTCTAATTTATTCACATAAGCATTTTATCAAGCATATGGGGAGCATTCTTTGCTTATTCAATAATTTCTACACTTAATTGACATGAACACACCACTTAACAAGCAACTTGAAGAGGTTTTATCATGAACATCATATGAATACCACATACTAGGGTCAAAGCTTGAAAAACTTGTAAACAAACATTAATCACAACTCAATAATAGCATGAACATCAATTTCAACTCACATAAATCATGAAAACTCATAAACATAAAAGCTTTGAAATTTAGAAAGGGTTTCTTGAGCTTCTTGGATGAAAGGGGCCCAAGAATCAACATCTGGATACCTTAGAGAAACTCTTTCTTGAAAGCCCTTGGAGAGATTCTTGATTTCTTGATTTCTCTTTAATAAGAAGGAAGGGTTTTGATTTTGGAATCCTAGCTCTTGTTCTTGAACAACTTTGAGAGAAAACAATGATATTTTGGGTGAAAAGAGGCCAAATCCCGTGTTAAGGAGTATATATAGGAGTTAGAAAAAGACCCTTTTCGCCCTAGGAATTAAACTAAAAAGTCTCAATTTTACATATTGGTGCAACGCATCATAATCGTGCCAGCTTACTGAAAATTGGACAATTGATAAAATTTTTGATGGTGCGACGCGGTGGAAATCGCGTTGCCACCTTGGTTGCGAAGTGGAAATGTACCGCGACGCGGTGGAATCGCTTTGGTGCACTGGAAATTAACAATTCTAAAATTAAGCCTTGGTGTGACGTGCCGTAATCGCGGAGGTTTACTGAATTTTGACGATTGCCATTTTGGCTGGCTCCGCGACGCGCTAAAGTGCCAGGTGGCACACTGTCTCACTAAAATGGCTCTAAATCTTCGCCCGAGTATCGAATTTAGGCAAATTTGGTATTGACGGAAAGCTTATTCAATTCTCTACATGACAAAAAATTGATATTAGGGAAATTCTATACGGTTCAAAATACTTCTCAGTTGGGAAGACACTTCTCAATCCTTTTAGGATTGGATTAACACTCCACTAAATACGCTTTAAGGCTCAGACTATGAGAGAATTTTGCGGGGTCTTACAAGTAAATTTTCCCCCAGACTTATGAGAAGTGATAATGGGACTTGTTATTACAAGGACTTGATCTCCAACTTAGAAGCACCTCAAGTGAACCCTTTTGTTGAAAGAACGAGATAGCCGGGCTTTAGAATTCAAGATTTTGTTGAGCCTCCAACATCTTCTCATCAAGAGCTTCTAACTCCATAAGATGCAACTTAGCATTTTCTTCATCGGTGATCCCTTCTTGAATAGCCAGTCTCAAAGAAAGTATTTGATGCTCAAGTGGCAGGACTGCTTTAATTCTAAAAGCAAGTGAGTATGGGGTTGCTTGCGTTGGTATGCGGTAAGTCATTTGATATACCCATAAAATTTATTCCATCCGTTTATGCTAGTCTCTCTTAGACTTAGAGACGACTTTCTTCAATAGATTGCATAAAGTCTTATTAAATGCTTTGGCAAGACTATTGGCGGCAATATGGTACATAGAAGACTTGCGCTTCTTGAAGCCAAAGAGATCACAAATTTTATTTATCAGTTTGTTATCAAATGGCTTGCCATTGTCAATTATTATATATTGAGGGATTCCAAAGCGGTAGACGATATTCACTCGGATGAAGTTCGCAATATTTTTTTCTTTACTTCCTTGAGAGCAACAACTTCGGCCCACTTTGAAAAGTAATTTGTTACGGCCAAGATGTATAAGTTTCCACCAGAAGATTTTAGTAGTGGACCAAAAACATCCATTCCTCAAGCATTAAATGGCCAAGATGCTACATTCGAGTGTAGTATCTAGGGAGGTTGATGAATGAAATTCGTATGGAATTGACAAGCTTCTCATCTTCTAGCAAAGTCCAAGAAATCTTTCACCATCGTTGGCCAATAGTATCCCATCCTTTTAATGTGAAAATGAAGTTTCGGTCCAAACTGATGCGATCCATAAACTCTCGAGTGTGCTTCTTGCAAAGTTTGAATTGTTTCTTCCTCTCTCAAACACCGTAAGAGTACTCTTTCAAATGATCTTCTGTACAGTATGTCTTTGTAGTAAAGGAAGCGAGGTGCACAATGATGAATGTCAGTCTTTCTCCTTGGATCTTCTGGAAGTATCCCATAACATAAGTAATCAATGATAGGTTGTCTCCAATCTTCTTTTACATCTTTAGACATGACAACGGGGTATTCAACCTTGCCTTTTACATCCTTATCTGACGGCGGTACTACCCATTCTTGGCAGATAGTAACTCGCGTCTGATTTAGAAGAGTCAGAGTTGAGGCCAAAGTATCTAGGGCATCAGCTTGCTTATTTCTTTCCTTGGCACATGTTAAAGGGTTACCTCTCTCAGCCACCCTATCAATTTTTGTACATAATCATGATATGGTCGTAGCTCAGGCTTTCTGACTTCATAGCTTTCCAAAAACTGCTTGATCACTAATTGAGAGTCACCAAAGACTTGTAATTGTAGTTGTTTCATGTCAACTGCTATCTCAAGTCCAATTATTAATGCTTAATATTCAACAATATTATTATAGCAACGGTTTGTTAGGGTAAAAGAGTATGGGATGACCTCTCCTTGTGGAGTGATGAACAACACACCGGCACCAACTCCATCTCTATGTGCGACACCATCAAAGTACATCTTCCAAGGGGATCTGGCTTCGATAACCATTTCATCTTCATTACGAAGTTCATCACTCAGTTCCCAATCATTAGGTATCGGGTGGTCTACTAAGAAATCATCCAATGTTTGTCCCTTTATGGCCTTTTGGGGAACATATACAATCTCAAACTATTGAAATTGAAGGTACCATCTTGCAAGTCGGTCACTAAGGACTGATTTTGATATTACAAACTTGATGGGATTTGTCCTAGATACAAGACAGACAACATGAGCTTGAAAGTAGTGTTTTATCTTTTGAATTGAGAAGGCCAATGCCAAACACAACTTTTCGATTAGAGAATACTTTAGCTCTTTCGTCGTTATCATTCTGCTCAGATAGTAAAAAGAATTTTCTTTGCCTTCACTATTTTCTTGAGCCAGTAGTGCTCCAACTGACCTATCTTGTGTCGCTATGTAGAGTATTAATGGTTTCCCAGATATGGATGCCGCAAGAACTGGTGGCTTCATTAAGTATAATTTGATACTCTCAAAGGCATTACCACAAGCTTGGTCCCATTCGAAGGGAGTGTCCTTCTTCATGAGATGACTAAACGGTTGACATTTTCCAGTCAGGTTTAAAATGAACCTCCTTAAATATGCTAGCCTTCCTTGAAGGCTCTTTAACTCATGACTGTTTCTAGGCTGGGGTATCTTTAAAATTACATTGACCTTAGCTTGGTCAATTTTAATTCCTCGGTGTTGCACAACGAAGCCAAGAAACTTTCTAGAAGTAACTCCAAAGGCACACTTCAATGGATTCATTCGAAGTTGGTATCTTCGAAGTAACTCGAATACCATTCTTAGGTCTTTTAAGTGGTCGTCTCTCTTTCTTGACTTCACCACTAGATCATCCACGTAGCATTCAATATTTTTATGGAGCAAACCATCAAAGATTTTTTGCATATCCCTTTGATAAGTGGCGCTAGCTTTCTTCAAACCAAAAAGCATCACCTTGTATCAATAAATACCTTTGGGCATACAAAATGCAGTGAGTTCTTCATTCTTTGGTACCATACGGATTTAATTGTAGCCGAATGAACCATCTATGAAGGACATTTCCTCATAATCAGTGGTGGCATTAATCATCAATTCTAGTATAGGGATTGGAAAGTTATCCTTAGGGCAGGTATTGTTGAGATCTCGAAAGTCGACACAAACTTGAATTTGGCCATTCTTCTTTCGTACTAGAACAATACTTGAATCGACGTGGGATATTTGACTTTGTGAATAAATCCAGCTTCAATGAGTTTGTTAACTTCATTTTCAATTAATAGAACCAACTCTGACCTAAAGCGCCTTTGGGCTTGCTTAACAGGATGAGCACCATTCTTGACTACCAATTGATGGACTGTTACTTTTGGATCTAAGCCAGGCATTTCCTTATAGCTCCAAGCAAATACATTCATATATTCTTTGAGTATGTCCATATAAGTGATTTCCTCCTCCACTTCTAGAAACGCATTCAAGTAAGTTGGTCTTGGGTCTTCATCGGTTTTAAGATTATCTTCCTTCAAAGGATCTATTGTGGCTTTTACTCCTTCTTCAAGTTGCGATGGAGCATCTCTGGCATCTTCCTCCTCTTGAGAATCATCGCCGTTGATGGATATATGATAACACCAAAAGGCATCTTCTATCTCTTTATCAACCTTCATTAAAGATGAGATATCTTTCTTATTTTGGGTCGTAACATGATATGAGAAGCCAACACTCTCTTCATCTTCTTCGTGTTGCTTGGTATAAACCACTGTATGAGACTTTGCTTTTAGCACCTCATTGCATGAAACTACCAGTTCCATTTTTTGCCTTATTCTAGAAGGAATCAAACTTTGAAAATCCTTCTAGATCTTAGGCAAAGAGTGCATTGTTGTACTTTGATGACTTCTCCGACGCTTGTTATTTTTATTCTTATTTAGAGGACCCAACCTTTCAAACATAGAAGTCTTGTGGTTGATTCTCTAAGTCGATCAAATACAGAGAGTCTTTTATTAGCAGCAGTGGATTCTTCTTCCACGGTGATGTAATTACTGACTGCCCTTCTTATGGTGATGCGAATTGGAGGTGGCTGCGTGTATCCTAGGCCTTCACATGCCTGCCTAGTTGTACCCTCTGATGGAAGTTTTCCCAACCTTTATGGCTTATTAGGATTGTATCCAACCTTTATAAATCCAACGAAAGTTTTCTCAACCTTGATAGCTCATTAGGATTGTATCCAGCCTTTACAAATATCTTGTATGTATTTGGGTCGAAGCCTTATTTCGTATGCTTCATAGGGAGTGTCATATCTTGTTGGTGGATTTTAAACCACAAACTCTTCAATTAGTCTTGAGGATGGATTTATTGCATCAATCTTCTTGATAGGTAAAGTTATCCCCTTTAGCATATTATTTTAGGAATTCGATGGGTGATCTTTCTCTTTCTTTACCTTCGGTACGTAGCAAAGAACAGGAGTTGCCTTCTTTTTGTAGGAACAATATTTTCTTTATTTGAAGTGGAGAGAGGCTTCTTGGTGGCAACTTTTTTCGACAGTCACCGCGACCTTCTTAGATGCAAGATCATCGCACTTGGTCTTGGTGAAATCTTCAACCATTTTCTTATCCACAACATGATTCTTTAAGTAGAATTTTGCATCGGCAAAATGTGACTCAGCTTCAGTGAATGGCTTTTCATCGGCAACTATCTTTCTCTCTATTCCGCCTTCGAGGTACTTCAAGAATTGATTGTAAGAGAATGAGATAATTTTGTTCCCGTGCACCCAAGGCCTACCAAGCAATATATTGTATGAAGTTTTGGCATTGATCATATGCATCAATGTGTTTGATTGAAAATCATCCATATGAATCCCCAACTTGATAGATCCCATAGCCTTTTGGCCCCTTGGTTGACGCCTTGGATTATTATACAGCTTTCGTTCAGTTTACAAGTAGCGATGCCAAGTTCCTTCATCATGTGGATAGGCAGAATGTTGACTCCGGATCCTTCATCTATCAAGATTCTATTAATCTTGTTTCCTAGAATTTGACCCATCATGTATAAGGGAAGGTTATGTAGGGCCTCGCAAAGCAGAAGATTGTTATTTGTGAATGTGATTTTTATATAATATACATGTGCCTCTTGGCCAAGTATGGGTATATTTTCACCCTTTGTCCCCTCTTTGACTATATTAAAATAAGACGCCTCAAGGTTGGCTTGAGCAGTCTTTGCAAGAAACCAACTTGGTAAGAATTCTTTCAAAGTTACTGGACATTGTGGTTTTTGGTGGTGAAGCTCTTTCACCCTTGTCTTCTTTGGAAGTTCAACCAACTTCTGTTTCTTTGGTTTCTTTACCATACTCTTTCTATTTGGCTGCTCGGTTGTCTCCTTTCATAGACTCATCTTTTTGCGTCTATGCCTGGTCACCAGAGTCCAACCTTCACCATCACCTTCGTCAACTGAAGACCTGTAAGGCTCTAATATTTTCTTATTATGCTCTTTGACACATATTTAGACTGAGTCGAGCGAGCCAAAAATGATCGAGATTTGATGAGAACTGGTTGTCTCATCGTCGAAGAAGATCTTCTTCTCACTTTTTAATTGCATAACTTTTTCTTTAAAGACAAATCACTTTTCAAGAGGGTGACTCACAAGCCTGTGGTATTTGCAATAATCAGGGTCGTTGTTCCTTTCGACTTCGTTAGGTCACTTCATCTCTGGGAGTCCAATGATCTTATGCTCAAGGAGTTCATCAAAAATCTCAGCAACATCAGAATCAAGGAAGGGATATTCCTTTTCTTGCATCTCCTTTAAAGTTTTCTGATTTGAACGTGCTCTAGAAGTCGTCTTCACACTTTTCTTTTTGCTCAGTGGTGACCTTCACAGGATACACATCAATATTCATGGACTCCTTGTTGTCATTTTTGGGGACAAACTTGCCCCATCTTTTAGGTTCCTGCTTATCCTTTCCCCTTTGAGAGTCATGGATAGGCGTTGCTCCCTTTCCAGTAGAAGGCATGCTCAACTCTATATCATGAGCATGGGTAGGTAGCTCTTTAAAGGATTTAGGCTTAATGCCTTGTAAGATATAGAAGCTCCCAGTGCATTCCTTGTACTCACATCTCTATTGCAGAAGCTTTGTTGATCCTATCTTTGAAGTTTTGGCTAGCATTTCTCTATCGAGTGATGAAGTCAATGACTGGTTCATCCTTTCTTTGCCGAGTATTTGTGATCTTTACCATGCTCACTGTACACCTTGTGCTATAAAAGCAATTTAGGAACTCGTGCTCCAATTGCTTCCAACTATCGATTGAATTAGGATCAAGGTCCGTATACCAATCAAAGGCATTTTCCTTTAGGGAACAAACAAATTATTTGACAAGATAATCACCATAAGTTCCAGCATTGTTACATATCTCAACAAAGTGTGCGACATGTTGTTTTGTGTTCCCTTTGCCCTCAAATTATTTAAATTTGGGGGTTGATAGCCGGTAGGCATTTTGAGGCTATCTATCCTCGCAATGTAGGACTTGCATACGTAAGGGAATATTTGGTGACATTATCATACTTGTCTTTGAGGGTCCCCTCAATGAAGTCCCTCAATTGCCCAATCGGGATCATTCCCTCAAAAGAGACTTGTACTTTTTTAGTCGGTGATGTTTGTTTCATAGGATTTTCTATCTCATGAACCTCTGGAGATTTTCCAGGTGCATGGCTAGACTCTCCGTCTATCAGACCCTCCAACCTATCCATTATCTTATCAATTCAAGCATCTTGATTCTGAACATATTTGGTCAGGCCCTGAATCGTCTTTGCCAAATTCGCAAGTTGCTCCTCCATAGATGAGGCATCAGTCACAATCGCTTACATAATCACTGGAGATATCGGAGAGTAGCAGGGATTACCGCACAAGTTAATCTTTGAAGTGCTCAATTTATGCGGTGTAGTCAGAGATGATGAGTTGCTTGAACGATCATCACTCTTTGCGCCAGAGTGTTTAGAACCAGAATGCTCAAGTAGAGCTAGATTCTTTGTAGATATCTAATTTTGTCCCTCCCGAAACCCATTTTATTCATTTTTACCCCACGTTACCATACATCCTTACCCATGTGATTATACCCCACAAAAATACAAAAAATAACAAATCCCAAACCAACCAACCTTATCCAAAAGATTCTTGTGATAATTAATTAACACACCTCCCTATCAATTTTTGACAACACATCACCCACCTCACCACCCCTACCCCTACCCTTTAACCCCACCTTCACATTTCTTTTCCAAGAGAAAGTTAAAAGAGTATAAAAATAGAGAACCCAAGAGAATAGAGAGGTTCAATTTTTATTCCAGGGAATTACGAATAAAAATATACACCTCACAGCATATACACATCACTCACACCCACACCATCCATGAATTCTCCATCATCTTTCACTTTTTACTCATAGAAACTCACACAGAATACACTTACACCATAGAAATGGCTTCTTCTCCACAATACACTGATTCACACACTATAACTCATACAAACAGAGTATGTATACACAGTGTTGAGAGAGATCGATTGAGAGAGGTAGAGAGAAAATAGAGAACTGAGGGAGGAAGAGAAATAGAGCATCGAGAAAAGAGAGAAACTGTTAGAGAGATAGAGAAAAGTGATAAAAACGGGGAGAGAAAGAGAGAGAAAAGGGTCAACGGGGCTAGAAATTTATTTGTATCCTTCGATTTCCTCCAGCGCCGAGCTCGTCGAAGCTCCGGTGAAATGCTAGCAATGACCCATCTCCCTCCCATTACCAAACCCATCGAAAAACAGAACCTCCTCACCGGATTCAATGCTGTTTTAAACTCAAAATTGATTGGGAATTTGGATTCAAAAACTGGGTTTGATTCGAGTCGGATTTTGAATTTCGTTGTGGTTTCAAATCGATCGTTCTTATTCAGGTTGATTCCGACAAGGTTCCATCGAAATTGCATATCGTTTTATTGTCTGTTCTCTTTCACAATTTGGTTTCGGTTGTTCGGGTATAGCTTCGGCTTTGATTTCTGATACTAAGTTGGATTCGAGCTTGTCATTGAGCTTTTCTGATTTGGGATTCTTCGGCACGTGGATTCATCTTCTCGATGGACTGGTATTTGGAATAAAATCATCATTGAGGTTCATTTCTACTTTTTCCCTCTTTTTATTTCATTGTTGATAGAATATGGTGCATTAGATGGAATCCCGTGTGTTGTTTGATCTTGATTGGTGATGAATTGCTACTTTGATATTGACTTGTTGCTTAATTTCATTAAAGAGTGGTTGTGGATTGTTGAAATAGAAATCGTGAATTGGGGAAATTTAGTGTTAAAGGGAAGTTGGGGCGGAATTGAGAAATTGATAAAATAGTGAATTTAGATTAACTTTGGTTTATTATTTTTTTTCGAAATGAGCATGAATATTGCTGGAACGTGATAGAATTATGATATATTGATATGTTTAAACAGATAGGCAAATATAGGTTCAGGTAGGCAAAAAATTAGGAATTAGTGTTTTCGTTGAATGTTTGAATATGAAATATTTTGCTGAATGTTTGAATGTACGTGTGAATATTTATTTCTAGTTTATCGCATTTGATTCAAGTGTATTCATTTGGCAGGGGAATGCCCCGAGGTTTCATGTATTAATTCACCGGGGAATGCCCCGACATATTATGTCTTTGAAGGAGGTTCGTGATCAAAGATCGAGGCATCAGGTAAAGTACTGGAGCCTAGTTTAGGATTAGTTTAGAATAGCGTAGGTTTATATTTTTTGCATTTTTCATTTTTCGGGACTGTACAAGTGGACTGGACACTAAATTTTGGATTGTTTTGTTTTATTTGCTTGATTGATCATTTTATGTGTTTTAGTGTGGTTTATACATACGTAGTGTCAAAATAGCCTATATGCTCCACCAAGCGACCATGGTCGAACCACGGGATCGAGGGGTGCCTAACACCTTTCCCTCGGTCAACAAAATTTCTTAACCAGAATCTCTGTTCCTAGATCAGTTTTCAGAATCAAACTATTTTGAAAAGGACCTTTCAAAGATGACTTGGCACACCAGATTATGTCAAGTGGCGACTCTGAATAAAAAATGTAAATAATCCTTTTTCAAAATAAATTTTCAATCTTTTGTCACTTTAACAATAAAAATCCTTTCGAAACTTAAAATGATCTTTTTGGAGTTGAAAAGGGGGTGTGACAGTCTTCTTAAGAGATTTCGCCACACTGTTTCCTCCTTTCGAAGAACTTGTATTGGACTTCATTCCTTTTGGAGTTGAAGATCCAAAAACTGGAGTTGGTGCGGACGACACTGGATGTGTTTGTTATCCTAGCAAGCCTGCCTTGCTCCTTGTGACAGCTCCTAAGCTTCCGAAAGTAACACCAAGGATGCTCTCTATTTTAGCAGAGAACTTTGAGTCAGCAGCCTTGGAAGCAGTTGATTGAGAGTTGACCTTCTTGGAAGTCATTTCAGTGTTGTTGAACTTTGCAGTTGGAAAAGTTAAGATGAGAGGTAGAGATTATCCCACTGGGTATGCCAGAATTTATTGGACTATAAAATTCTCGAGTTGGAAAAATAAATAATTGAGGCAAGAAAAATACTGCAACAATCGATTTATTGATTTTAATATGTGAGTGTTACAATCTCTATGAATCCTCTAATTCGCCTTTTCAAATATAAATTCAAGGGCTTGAAGTTTGATCTTGAATTTGAACTTGATTTGTTGATTTAAGGGACTTGATCTTGACTTGTGCTTGAATTCAAGGGCTTTTGAGCTTGTTCTTGAATATTGCGGTCTTAATCTTGAATCTTGATGAACTTGATTTGAATGCTTGATATTTTTAGAGAAATCGTAGCGTTTGATCCACGAGCTTTCTCTTGCTACTTGTTAGAGTTTTGGGGGTTCTTTTCTGAATTATGAGACCCCTATTTATAGTTGTAGAAAAGGAAGAGTCATGATGAATATGGACTTCCTTTGATCAATCAAATTTAAGTGATGTGGCGCCTTTTTATGGGCTTTTATTTCATGGGTCTGCTGCATCATTTTGACATGTGGCATGGTCCTATTGACTCCTTCACTTGACTTGGTATGCCATGTCATTTGACATGTGGCGCTTATTTGGGCCTCTAAATATGACAATATCTTGGACTTAGTAAAGTGGGTTCATCATTTGTAGTCCAAATCAATGGGCTAGCCCAATAAAAATTGGACTTTAATTAAACCCATATATGTTTGAACTTAAATAATTAATTTGATTATATTAATCCATAATATTTATTTGGGACTAATATATTTTGAATTTAATATAATCCAAATTTTGTACGGATTTAAATTTAATAAAATTACATCGCCCACAACTATACTCAACAAATTCAGTTCAATTGGATGGATTAACTCCAGGTGATGAAATATGTAGTTTTTTTATATTTTGTTGTTATAGTTTTTTAATATGATATATTTATTAACAATATAACTCATTGTAAGTAAAAGATTCAAATGAATTCTTGCATATTGTTATCGATGGAGTTAAAAGATTTGTTGTATGCCTACGAAGTAGAAAATGTAGTTGTGGTTGATTCTAATTAGATGAGATACCATTCTCTTATGCAATGACTGTTATTATATATCGAAACCAACATGGAGAGGGTTATTGCTCTGCGTACTACAACAATAAAAATTTTAAAGATGCTTATGCAATACCAGTGGAACCTCTTCTTTATGAAAGTACATGGAGTATACCTTAAGAAGTGTTGGATGAAATTATTTTACCACCTGATTCTAAAAGACCACCCGGATGACCATATGTTGAGAGATGAAAAGCACCGAACAAAGAAAAGTGTAAAAGAGCTAAGATGACATGTAGTAGCTGTCACAGAGAGGGATACAACAGAAAAACATGCCATAAACATGTGCCAACAGTTTAATAAGATTTTTTTTCTTTTTTAACTTTTTCAAGTATCATTTCGTTATGTATCTTGAAGTGTTTAATAAATAAAGCAACTTATCTTTTGTTTAATATTTTGTGCTCATTTTTCAACTTTATATTCAGACTTTTTTATGACTTGTTATGTAAACATATATACGCTGTCAAAGAAGTAGCACTAAATACATGTAATATTAAAATTTAATTTTTATATATGATATATTATATCAATTAAAAATTATATTTATATACAATATATATTGTACAATATAATAAAACCTATGTAATCATAAAAAATATTACAAAAGACCATAAAAATCATAAAATGAAAAATGTTACTAATTGCAGAATCCAAAAACATATATGTAGTTGATATTAAAATTAATACCATCTGACGCAAACTTAATTGATATCAAATTCATTCAATGATATGAAATATGAAACAACTGTCAAATTAACATAACACTAAATAAAATACTGCTTAAATATCAAAACTAAACTTCTTTCATAACAAGAATCATAGAAAGACAACAGTCATGAGCACCAAAAAATATTAAAATACATTATTCATGCCTATGTATGCCTTGTTTTATTAGGGACAATGGAACTAACAATGTCTCTCAAAATTTTTGGACCGCCGTCAGTCACCTAATTTCACTTATGCACCATCATCTTGCTTTTTTCGAGCTTAATCCCAAAGTAACGCACCATATCTCATACGATGGTTGAAAGAATTGAACTTGTTGATTGAAATATGAAACACACCATGATTGACAAACTCAGCAAAGGCGCAAATGCCTATTATAGTACTGCCCCAGTAAGAAGTTAGTGAGGTGCCGCTACAGCTTGGATTATAGTAGAATAAGAGGAGCCGTCTTAGGAAATGACTTAACTTAAAAGACAGATGCCGCCGCTGCGAGGCGAGGGAGCAACTTGTCTGGTCTTGCGGTGCACTCATTCCCGTTACGAGAATGAAATGACGCCCCAGCTTGACTCGAGACCAAGACTCCTTACAACTCGCACCAATAGCGGCACTGAGCGGCCAGATATTGATTGAAAAGGCATGCATACATACTGCAATCACTGTAAAAACAGTAACCAAAAAAATTAGGCATAATACATAAATATGACCCTAAACTTGACACCAAATTATAACTTTAACCTTAAACTTTGATAGTGCATAAATAACACCTTTAACTATTCAAAACCTGAACAAATATGACCTCCGATTTTGCAACCTCCATGCGTGAGTTTTACTTACGCCTACGTGGATATGTAATCCAATCATATGGTGCCACATCATTAAAAGGCCTGACTGGGAGGACTTTTGATCTAGAGCTTAAAGCGACATCGTTTTGCTTCTATAAGTTAAAACAACGTCGTTTTGCTTATTATTATTATTATTATTATTATTATTATTATTATTATTATTATTATAACTATTATTTCTACATATTACGTACTACTATTGCTTCTATCAATATACCACTACTACTACGACGACTAATTATTATTATTATTAATAACAATATTTAAATAAAAAAATTCATCTTAACAACGTTTTAATAACGTTAATTTGATATACTACTACTACTGCCCTTAATAACGTTTTCTTAATAAAGGTTTAATAAAGTTAATATAATAACGTTAATTTAATATACTACTACTACTGCCCTTAACAACCTTTTAGTAACGTTAATTTAATAATGTTTTAATAACATTAATTTAATAATATTTTAATAATATTAATTTAATAACGTTAATTTAATAACGTTAATTTAATAAATTTTTATTAAAACTATAATTTATTTATTTATTTTTAGTATAGTTTCATCTTTGAGCTGAAAATAATGAAAAAATAATAGTGAAAAGTCATTTAAATATATAAAAAGGAATTAGTAAGGGCATAATAGTCATTTATCCTTTTTTTATTGTTGGAACGCTCAAATTTTTAGCCCAACGCGCCCAGTTTTGCTTGTACAACACGCGTTTTGCCACATAGGATCGGAGGTCATATTTGTGCAATTTTGAATAGTTAAAGGTCATATTTGTGCACTATCAAAGTTTAAGGTCAAAGTTATAATTTGATGAGGGTCATATTTATGTATTATGCCAAAAAATTACGCACAGTTATATATACAAAAGATAATATATATATTTTTTTAAATAGACGTAATTAGATTGTGGAGCATTTTGGAAAGCGTCCGTCACAATAACATCAAAATAACACCAATCAGATAATTTTTATATTAATATACTTTTTCACTTTTTAAAGAATGTGTTACTATATCAAAAATCATATAATTTTTATAAATAATTTATACAATCTGTAAAAAAAAAATCAAAAATCAAATAATTTTTAGAGACAAAAAAAATAACTACACCAAATAACAAAAACTTCGCATGCATTGATATTTCAAAGAATCTACAAACACAATATGAAAAATTATACAATTGTTTTTAAAAAAATGTCCAACAATGATAAAAATCAAACAATTTTTATAAAAAGAAAACATCATACAAACTGTTAAAAAAAAACTCAAACAATTTTTACATACACAACAAATACCTTGCAAATTTTTCAAGATTTCTTAGAATTCAAGACTTTACTTAGAATTCACATGAAATTTGAAAAGAAAGAAACACTTTTAGAAATATTGTATCAACAAAACTCATATTAGATAAGAATGAATGAGATGAGTAAAGAAATATATTAACAAAGGTAAACCCCAGTTTTTTCTTCAAGAAATAATTTTCAACCCCATTTTTTTCTTCAAGAAATAATTTGAGTGTGTAAATGGAGAACAAACGTACTTTGGGAATGAAAGTAGAAGAAACGTGTTTAAGTAAAAAAAGAGTATTCTTTAATAAAAGTAATTTCTGAAAGGTGTAAAACCTCTTGAATAGATTAATATAGGGATGATGAATGAAGATATTTATTTATACCACAATATACTCTTACCATAATTATCAACACACTTTAAGGGGAAAGTGAATGCTATCCTATAAAAAGGGAATTGATTTGATTGTATAAAATATAAAACTAAATTTTGTAAATAAAATAAAATAAATATATATTTTAAAAAGTTGTTATAACTTACAATTAAAAATTTATTAATGCAATTATCTAACGGTGTTACTATAACTTGTAATTTCCAATCTAATAATTGTATAAAGGATAATTTTCACTGAAACAAATAAGTGGAACCAAAAATATAACATAAGTTCAAAACTCAAAATAAAATAGCTAACATAATACTCTAATGTCAAATTCAACTCAATGTATATAACTATAAATCAAAAGAAAAGAAAAACATAAGTCGTCGACCTTATTCAACAATAAATTCTACTTTAATTTAAAAATTTAAATACTAACACAATTATGTTAAATGAAAAATAAACATAAAAATAAAATAAAATAGATAATGCAAACAACTGCATGAAATCACAAAAAGTAAAAGTTAGAGAAATACACTATAAGGAAATGAAATACAGATAATATAAATTAAAATTTTATTTTTATAGAAATATTGAAATAATAATAAAAAATTAATAGAAATCAAAATAAATTAAAATGAAAATAAACTAAAATAAAAAGAAGTAAGAAACTAAAAAGTAACTTATAATTACACTATGTAACTGTCTGTAATTCACAGCTTGAGAATTGAATAGTGTACTTATTCCTACCAATAATATTTAATTATCTGTTAATTAAATAATTATTTGATCAGTTAAATAAATTAAATAATGTAATTACACCTCTTAGGTCAAATCTAATTCTCAAGGTGGTTTTTTAAACAGAAAGTAAAAGAAATTTAATTTTGAATCAAAGGGTCAAATTTTTATTTGATTAAAGTCAAAGGGTGCCTCGGCTGCGCTTTGTCACTTGCTATTAACGGCCTTTGGCATAACGAAGGAACCAACTACCAATATTAACATGCAATTTTCTAAAAGCAGAATACAAAAATTTTACCCTACTTGATATCAAATTATAACTTTGACCTTGAACTTTGATCGTGCATAATAGGATCTTTAACTATTCAAAACTTGAACAAATATGACCTCCGATTTTGCAATCCTATGCGTAATTTCACTCGCGCCTACGTGGAAAGGTAATCCAATCACACGGTGCCACATCGTTAAAAGGGCTGACTTGGAGGGAGATCATATTTGTACAGTTTTAAATAGTTAAAGGTTATATTTGTGCACTGTCAAAATTTTATTTTTTGTGTTAAAACGATGTCGTTATTATTATTATTATTATTATTATTATTATTATTATTATTATTATTATTATTATTATTATTATTATTACCACTATAGCAGCAACACCTAACTTTTTTTTTATTAAAAAAAAAAAAACCACTGGCAGGGATCAAACCCACGCAGTAGACTAAAAGAAGCGCCCAAGAAGAGCAATTAACACCACTGGGTTATCTAAGTACCTTGTTTCATGTGGTTCAACATTAATATACGTACATAAATATAGATTTTCTACCTTATATATACAACGTAATTTTTTTACCGAAGGGGTTCAAGTGAACCCCATGGCAATCACGTAGGTCCTCCCTTGCGTTAATTTAATAACATTTTAATAACGTTAATTTAATATACTACTACTACTATCCTTAATAACGTTTTATTAAAACTATAATTTTTTATTATTAGTATAGTTTCATATTTAATTTAATATTTAAATAAATTATATTTAGATATATTATATAACTTAAATTCGCCCTCTGCTTTATAATATATATACATATCCGCGCGATTTTTCGTATGAGGTTGATCCACCTAATTAATAAATCTTCAATATTTCTCTTTTCCCGCAATGACAAAAATAAATTAGATGCCATTTTCATCTTTGAGCCAAAAATAATGAAAAAATAATACTGAAAAGTCATGTAAAGGTCATATTTGTGCAGTTTTGAATAGTTAAAGGTCATATTAGTGCACTGTTAAAGTTTAAGATCAAAGTTATAATTTGTTGTCAAGTTTAGGGTCATATTTATGTATTATGCCCTTAGATTTTAAGCTGGACACGCCCAATTTTGCGTGTTGAACACGCGTTTTGCCACATAAAATCAGAGGTCATATTTGTACAGTTTTGAATAGTTAAAGGTCATATTTGTGCACTGTCAAAGTTTAAGGTCAAAGTTATAATTTAGTGTCAAGTTTAGGGTCATATTTATGTATTATCTCTTTTCTAAATAATACATCTTGTTGTTAGATCCCAAATTTATCTTTTGATCCATTATATTCTAACTAATAATAGGAGGGATAAGCAGACAACAGATCGACATGTCTGTTATCATTGTCTTCTTTAGTTGATTTAATTGTAATTTTATTATATCACTTCTAATTTATTATTATAAGTTACGAATAAAAAACTTAATGTAATATTTAATATAAAAAATTAAAATGGACATTTCTGTTATGTCTGCTTCAACTGCTTCAATCGTGATTTTATTATATCATTTTAAATTTATTATTATAACCATCTAAGTATTAAAAAATTAATTATAGGGAATAAGCACACAACAGGTTGACATGTCTGCTTGTGTTGTATGATTCAGTTGCTTCAGCCATGATTTTACTATATCACCTTTGATTAATTATTATAAGTCATTTACGTATTCGAGAATTAATAAATATTTAATAAAAAAGTAAAATAGACATTTCTGACAAGTCTACTTCAGCTCCTTCAGCCGTAATCTTACTATATCACTACTAATTAATTATTATAAGTTATTTAAATATTAAAAAATTACTAATATTTAATTAAAAAATAAATTGGACATAAAATGATAAATTAACTCTTGATGTTTTAAATTAACTTGATGTCTTATATGAAACCCACTTAAATTTTTCTCACATATATTTTTTATAGTAATTTTTTTTTGGTTTCCCAAGGTATCCCCACAGCCGTGAGACTAATCCTCCGTTCCTCGGTCAGCACATTTTGCGGTAGGGAACTGGCCACAAAGTTTTCTCCATTCGCCAAAGGTGGGGATCGAATCCCCGACCTCTTTGCTTAAGGGACATAGCGCTAAACCACTGTTCCAACTCTGGTGGTTATAGTAATATTGTTATATCACTTCTAATTAATTATTATAAGTCATTTAAGACATGTCTTCTCCGCTGCTTCAATTGTGATGTTACTATATCACCCTTAATTAATTATTACGATCATCTAAGTATTAAAATATTTAATAATATTTTATAAAACAATAGACACAAAATGATATGTCAACATACAAATTTAATTTGACTATTAAAAGTATATTAATGTCACATAAATTGAGATGATACAAAGGAAGATATAAAATAACATATATTACTTAAAAATGAGATAAAAAATATTGTAAGTCACAATAATTAAGTACTTAATATATATATATATATATATATATATATATATATATATATATATATATATATATAATTGATTGTCTGTCGAAAATTTATTTGTGTCACATAAATTAGAACGAAGAAAGTATTCGTATCTTATTGAAAAATTATGTAAAAAAGCAAAATAAATCACACAATAAACAACTTACAAAAATTTAAAGATATAAAATATTTGGCTAAATCTCAAAATTATATCAGTGTCACTTAAATTGAAATAGAAGAAAAAAATATTATAAATCACAATAATAATAAATTTAAATTATTTTAATGATTGATTATCTAAATTCTACGGCGTGTAGTGATTCATTTCATTGCTATGAATAATTATTCATGGATTTTCGTATACTCATTTTCTATACTGCTTTGAACTATTTATTTTTTAGTTGAGAGTCTATAAGAAATGGTTTCTCTACCTTCAAGGCACAAATAAAATCTACATACATTCTATCCTCTCCAGACTTCACTGGAAAGTTATGTTATTATTGTTGAATTCTTATATAATCTATTTTTATGAAACTAAATTCTTTATCTATTTGCTCAGTTTCAATGAGGAAAGAATGACCTCATTTGGCCTCTTTATATATATAAGAGACTTAGAGGCATGCTGATATGGCATGCCTCAATGATCAACAAACATATTTATCTTTTTCCTAGTTTTTTGAGTTATTTTTTTCAATTCAATTCATTACCGTCTATTTTTCTAATTAATAAATCCATTAATTATCTTTTATCATTAGTACTATTAACCCACAAAAACCCTCCATCTTTCGCATTTTTTCCTACTCACGGCTTTTCTTAATTACACCGTTTTGGAGGAATTAATTGATCTACAGAAAAACATAAAAATGATTTAAAAGATAAAATATTACTCATCGGAGTTTGCTATTATGCGTCATTCGTGCTTTATCTTAGTCGAAAATGGGCGGTACAGGCGAAAACGGAAACAGAAGAGAAAGAGGGATACAACCATCGGGTGTGGCGAAGGCGCTGTACTCGACGTCAAGCATTTCGGTATGGTGGGATATATAATACTATCAAGTATCTAGAAAATTTGATCCTCATGCGATAGCGCAGAATATAAGTATGCACTTGTGAAATGAATTACTGTGGACCTATTTCAATTTTTACTTGCGGTGATACGAATAAGATCTCTGTATCTATTCAACATGCACTTAATAGTACTAGAATTGGACTTGATCATGCTCTTGCAGGTATAATTTACAGTTTTTTTTTTCCTGTTTTTATGGTTGTTAATTTGTACAATTTTGGTGAAATGACTGAATTTTGATTGATTTGATGTGTCGTTGAGTCGATCTATGCATAAAAGCTGATTTTTCTGTTATTGAATAGGATGGTTAGATCTATTTTAGATCGAAGGTTGTAATTATTTTGGTGTTCGATTTCTTTCTCCTTGCTGGCTGTTATTTTTCAAACTCAAATTCTCACTGCGTTTGTTTTGTGACAAATGTTGGATTTTGATTTTTCAAAAGTTATGGATATAACTAATGACGGAGAATCCTTTGCAACACGAGTTGTTGGAACCTATGGTTATGTAGCTTCGAAGTAAGCAACATAACCAATAATAAGCAATATCACGAACTGAAATTTCTCTCTGATTTTCTTTGTTTCTCTTTCTGCGTATGTATTTGGTGTTATTTTCTTGTGTAATCAGAGATCTTTTCGGTTAAAATGCTAATAAATACTTGCTAGACGTATGTGACGAACTTGATGTATATGTCTGCCACTTCATACCACAACACGATTACCCGATAAGGTCATTTCCTTCCTTGCCAATGCATATTGTTGTCATTCCTATATTGTATTTTTTGAGATGAATAGCATGTCTATTGAGGTATTAATATCTATGTGATTGTTCTCCAGTTAGTTGCTCATTTTGTTAAAGTAGACCTCATAAATCCCACTTTTATTATCAACCATCCTTAGATCATCCACTGACAAAACCACACAGATCAGAACCTAATTTGACTGAATGTTTCGAGTTTTGTCTTCAGTCAATCCGTCACTTAAAGAAAAAAAAAACTACGAACTACAAATTTTTATTTCGAGGTTCTTTTCTGTCAGGTTCACGGTTGTAACAAGGACCTGAGCTCCTGAAAAGACTATCACAGAAGACACAAAGTATGTAATGAACACTCAAAAACTGCTATAGTCATCGTTAATGTAATTGAGCAAAGGTTTTTTCAGCAGTGTAATAGGTATGGTCTAACTCATCGTTGCTCCTCTTGTCATGTAATAAAATTCATAGATTGCATTCCTTATTTCCGACTAGCAAATAGAAGTAGAACTGAATTTTTGTGTATGTTAAATGAACATAGAAAATTGTTGATTTAACTTTTAAAAAATCAAGTGTTAAGCTTACTCCATGTATTTCACAGTCTTATTCTGCAAAAAAAATGACTCCTAGAGACGTTTGGGGGATTATTTAACAGCTTGGAGTATGCTTGATTTGATACATCTGTTTTAGACTTAAGTATTTTCTTAAGTTTAAAGTAGAAAATCATTTCTCGGTTTAGAGATTAGGATTTGAACTTTATGGGTTCAGGGTTTCAAATTCTACCACACATATTCGAAATAATGGGATTGGAATCCATTATTTGTACTTTAGTAGATCTTTAACACATATACAGGGTCCAAAGCTATTGGATTATAATGAATCCAAAACTTGTACACTAAGTCTAACACTGTCTCTGTTTAAATCAAGCACCCAACACTCTCCAGTGCATGACATTTTATTACAACATGTTATTATAAATGCAGCTTCTATCATGAAAAGTATTTGTTTGACTTCTTATGCTTATGTAGATGTTGAAATCCCTTTGACTTCTTCGTGTGTTTTATTCTTTATATTTTGCAATCCTTAGTGAAAGTATTGTCTACGCTACTACTTAAGAGGTGTTTTAATTTAAACACACAGAATGAGAGTCTGGAGACAGGTACTTAGAAAGTTGGACTGCAATAAGGTTTCAAACCTTACATAATCAACCCTAGCTTCAAATAAGTCAAGAGTGAGGCTTGAAGCCTTGAAATTTACTTACTTGCGAGTTATTTATTCACATCAATCGTGTCCATTCATTGTTGGTAGTTTTAAACTTCTTCCAAATCTGTTAAGTACAGGAAAATGCAACCAACACAAGAACAGTTCAATGAAATATCCCTTTTCTCTACTAAATGCAGGAAAAGAGATGCAACGAGTGAGGACCGTAAATGTTTTGGGAAAATCTTCCCCTTTGCATACTTAAGCCTGACTCCAGTTCCATTGGTCTCGACGAAGAAATGATGAGCATGACGCTAATGGCAATAGTTCATGTTGCACTGATGCAATGCCTATTTTCAGCCTTCTACTCCACGGGGTACAAGATCTTTACTGGAGACTGTTGGGCTTTGGCTTCCTTAGACATTGATAGTCTCTTTTTATTGTTATAGTGAGGTTTTTTCTTTGATTAGCTTAGCCCTCTAAAGATCAAGAAGTTATCAAACATTGTACTTTGGTATTTCTTTTGGGTATAAGCCATTCATACTAGCTGTACATTTTTCCTCCATCTATATATTTGAACTTTCCTTTCACTTTTTTTTTAAAAAAATATCATTGAGGCATGCCACATCAACATTCCTCTAAGTCTCTTTTATATATATACTAGTTTCACGAGGCCCGTGTTAAGCCCGGGCCCAAACTCAAAATATAAAAGTAATAATTAAAATCTTAAAATATAATTTATATCATACTATTTTTTTACTTTATAATTAACATAATCTAGTGACAAACATGTTAAACATGTTTTCTTTGGGTCAATTTATTATCACTAAATTTATTAATCAAATAATTGGATATTTTTAAATAAAATTTTATTTGTGTGGAAGGAAGTATTACTGAAGAGTTAGAATAAATCAAAATACCACAAGCAATTCAATATTTTGTAAAATAACATGATTTAAAATATGTTAATAATTACAATTCAATGAAGATTATAAATATAAAATATTGTTATTTTTATGAATTTGTGGATATGTAATTTCTTAATTATAGATAGAAATAAATTTATTTTAGTATTTATTGATTTTTAGTTCATTCATAATTTAATGTGGCAAAATTTTTTGAAAAACTCAATTTTTGTTGTCTTATACAACAAAATATTTCAATGGCCTCAAGTATATATAAGAATAGTTACGACCTTAATTTAGAGCCTTTACTCAAATTAACTTAATGATGACCTATAAGGATATTAAATAATAATTAAATTAATAAATTATTTCATTTGGTCCATTTACTTATCGTGTTTATCTTTTACACTCACTATAAAAGAATATTTTATTCATCCTCTTTTAACTATTGATTATCCTTTTTCATGCCCACTGATTAGAAAAATAATAAAAATAATGTGTTATTTATTATTTATTATGTTACCTTAATTATTACATGATTTTTAAGAATTGAACAATACTAAAAGAATTATAAAGGTTCTAATTGAAAATTATTACAAACTTTATTTTTGTATTAAAGTTATTTTGAAAATAATTTTTTTTTTTAGTTAAAGTGATTGTTAATTTAAAATAGAGTTTTAATTAGAAGGTCATCTATTAGGTAGCAAGAAGAGACCAATTACAAGCACACAAGTGGAAATGATTCTAACAAAAATAATAAGGGCAAAAATGAAAATATTTAACCAAAAACATCATCAATTGCCATGTGTGATAACTTAATTTACTTAACTAAAGAAGTGAAATACCTAAAATGCCCTTGTGAGGACTACCAAAATTTGAGATTCTCCCTTATATATAGTAGTAATAGTAATATAGATTACAACATGCACAAAAATAAGGTGAATTTAATTCTTAATAACTTGCTTAACAAATGCTTTTAAACACTGTAATTGTAAAACTCTAAAAGAATTTACTTAACTTCTCAAATGGTAAATATATTATGATAGTTTTTTAATAGGTTCACTAATATTTTTAAATAACCGCACGAAGCACGGATAATTTTACTAGTTCTAAATTAAAGTTGTATCAAATTGTATCAAAATATTCTTTATTCTTGTGGTCTTAAATAAGTCATGTAGAAGGTTGGAATCAAAATAAAACAACAACATACCCAATATATTCCAACAAAGTGTGGTCTGGAGAGGATAAAGTGTATGTAGTCCATACCACTACCTCAAATAAAGTAAAGAGTATGTTTTCGATAAACCCCCAACTCAGAAAAGTTGGAACCAAAATATTATCTAAAAAGAAAAGATCATTCTTTTTTAAATAATAGAAAGTAGATCGTTCAAAAAAGGAAAAATAGCTCGGTGGATCCTTGCACTTGTTCCTGTTTGTAAAGTGGACACTTTACTTAGCCCTTTATCATCTGAACCCCTCAACCCATCAGAATCCAACATTTTGACCCCTTCTGACCATGTGTTTGACTCGCTCTCCTTTAAAAATTTCACATCATCTCCATGTCATCGCCATGTCATCTCCGCGTCATCTCCACATCATATAAATCAATGGCATGTCATAATATCTTCATTAATTAATTATTAATTAATAATATTAAATAAAAAATAAAATAAAAAAATATTTTTTAAAATAAAATTCATCTCCACCATTATTTAAAATAACAATTTATATCATATTGATATAGCTTAATCAATTTAGAATATAAATCAAAATTTATATATCATAAAATTACGATTCAAAATCATAAAATCTTGTAATTTATATTACAAAATCAAACACTTAAACAACGAAGATGAGATTTTAACTCGAGATTTCGCTATATATCATATAACAAAAAACTTCAACAACAAAAAACTTCATCTCCAATATTATTTAAAAAAATCATCCCTGCCATTAAATAAAAAATAAAATAATAAACTAAAAATTTATGTTTTAAAATAAAATTCATCTCCACCATTATTTAAAAATTAAAAATAACAATTAATATAGACCACATAATAGATCCCCGGCATTAATCCTGCTCCAACAATCTATACTTCATCATAATAGATCACAAAACAGTATCTCTAAGCAATTGTACAACCTAAAGCAACATTCAATTCTGTCGTTGATGTATATATTCAACAATAGAATTCAGCATCTGATCTCATAAGATCAAAATTAACGCATTAAAAAAAATAAAATCCGATTTTATACAGTTCCAAATTACACAATAATGAGAAATTAAACATATAAATTGTAGATTTTGGAGTATAGGATAAATTAATCACCTAATTAAGGATGTTGCCGAAAAATAGTGGACTCGGAGTTGAGAGAATCGACGGTCAGTCGGAACAAGGTCAATGCAATGGGTTAAATCGTAGGCAAGTGTAAAGAGTTAAAAGTTGCGCATAAAAATTGGGGGGTGCTCTTTCTCTGCGGCGGGGGGGGGCACTGGTGTGGTGGTAGTTGTGTTGCTTAGGGAAGGGTGGAAGACGAGGTGGGGAATGGGGAGGGTGCTAGATAGGGTGGGGGACGGTGGGGTGGACGAAGTGGGGAATGATGGTGGACTGGTGGATGAGGTAGGGGATGGTGGAAGGGGAAATGGGGGTGGGGGTGGGGTGCTAGACGAGGTTGGGGGGAGGGGATTTTAGATTTTTTTTAATTTTTTTAAATATTATAAATATTTTTTTAATCACGTACCCAAAAAAATGTGTGCAATCACGCATTGTCCACCTCAGCATTTTAATGCCACATATGCATCAAAAGGGTTTAAAAAATGATTTTAAATAGGTTCAAGGGTCCATATGACAAATGTATAAGTAGGAGTATCCACTTTACAAACCAGACCAAGTACAATGGTCCACCGAGCTATTTTGCCTTCAAAAAAAGAGGGACTATTTAACTTTTTGTTGAAAATCTCTCTTGACCAAGATATTTTCCTCCTACTGTTCCACCTGGGTATCCCTTTTCCATCGTAGCACTAAGTTGCTAACTTAGTAAGCATCTGATGTGACTAATACACTGTCATGATCTACACCTTGGAATAGGCTGTTTGGGTTAAGGAATAAAGACAAATCTCGCAAACCATTTGTTATTAACATGTTGATAAAACTTATTTGAAATCTAAAGGTATTTGTCATAATACATAAACGTATATTTTAACTTAGCCTCAATTGGAACAATATCCTTTGATTTTTTATGTGCACAAGTAGACACTTAAATTTGTATAAATTAAATAAGTAGACGTGTGTGTCCTGTGTGGCATAATACATGTAGGATTGCACATAGGATGCCACAAAACTAGAGTCCGAAGCTAAAAGGAGCACTTTTTCAGGTCTAGAAGTGAAAATGGGCAGTTCTATTTTTTATGTACCAAAACAGACAGTTTGCCCCAAAATGGACAAACTACAACTAACACTGTTTGTGAACGTTTGGGAAGGGAAATCAATGTTAATAGGATTTGCCTGAATATGGGCAAACAACATTTTCATTAAAAAAATTTTAACAGTTTGCCCATTTGTGGGCAAATAGGCAAATGGGGCACCTACGTATCTCATTGAAGCAGGAATTAGGTCAAACATAGTTCAGGAATACGCTAGGGGTATATAGAAAAATCTAATAGGTTGACCGAAGACAACATAGGCTGCCTACGTATCTCATTCTTGAGAATTCAGGTCATCACATAGTTCATACATAAAAGAAAAGGATGAATTGTCCTAAGGGGTTGACTGAAGCCAACATAGGCTGCCTACATATCCCTTTCTTGTGAATTCAGGTCAAACATAGTTCGTACATAAAAGGAAACAAATTTTAGACAATTACACATCATAAAACAAATACTATCAACAAGGCAATTATAAGTAAACCACGGAAACAAGAAACTAAAACATCCTACAAACATTGTATCTCTTTACCGCATCAGAATTGATTGGTTTGGTCCATTATTGACCATCCATCCCAGATAGAATCAAAGCTCCTCCGGTAGTACCTTGGGAACCATGTATGATCCTTATCAATTTGGAGTGAACTTGCCTTTGTACTCTTCTTGATGAGAAAATATGTGTTTGAGAACCCGTTGCCCAATTTCAAATGTTCGAGCTCTTACTTTCTTATTGCATGCACGAATCTATCTATTTTTGTTTGTCTAACCCTTAACATGACATGATATTGGCAGGTTTAAAATTATAGTTATGGAAATAAACCATGTTAGATGATATCAAGATAATAAAAGATAATAACATAATCATATTTCAAAATAACTTCTTAAATAAAGGGAGGCCTTTTGGGGAAAGAAAAATGAACTATGGCTCATGACTCGAGCAACTGCGGGCCCATACCTTTTTTGAAAGCAGTAAAACATGAAAAGAAAATTTGAGACATAAAATGGTGGATCACGGGGCCTCCTCTGGATCATCACCAATTTTTAAAACTACTAGTAATTGCCCTTTCATCTAACTCAACGGGCAATGAGTTATCAATGGAGTGGAGGTCCAGTTTTGCAACGCCTCTCCTGGTGTAACCTTTCTCACCCCACCAGAATTTAGGAAATCCTTGGGTATGACATTACATCCCACGAAAAGATTTTCCATCCCATCCCCAAAACCATCATCTTTTGATATTTCGCGCACAAGAAATGACTGGTATAAGAGTGGAAACGGTTTGAATAGACTCATCTTTGACTAATCTTCAATCTCATCTTCCTTTCTTGGTTGGTACCCTATCCCACCCTTAGATGATTTTTCTGGGATCATAATGGGATTAATAATTCCTTCCAAATTGTTACTCAAGACACTCAAAGCAGCCACAACTTTCTCTATCTTTTCCACTCCTTCTATCTTTTTGGAATTTTGCAAATCTACCTTATATAATAATCTTTCTAGATACCATTCACTTGCTATTTTGATCATGTTAACCATGGCTCCCCCGTGATTAGTAAATAGATTACTAGTGACATTTGGTGTTGGCGCTTGAAGAGTGATGATCTTCTGATCAATCAAGTCTTAGATTTTATGTTTCAGATTGATGCAATCTTCAGTATTATGCTCAGGCTCTGCTTAATAATAAGCACAGACCTTATCAGCTTAAAAGAATAAGGAATTGAGATTGGTAGGCTTTGGTGGAATAAGTTGTAAATAACCAGCTTTCATCAATCTTCTGAAGAGATGGGTACGACTTTCAGCCAATGAAGTGAATTTTCTAGGAGGTTTCTCTTCGAGATTTAAACACAGGGGGTTATACTGATTTTGATTAGTGGGAAGAGGTACTTGATGATAGTTTGTAGTCACTTGGACATTTATTTGGTTGTTTGAAAGAGTAGCTTGAACATGAGACTGATAATTTAGCTGTGGAACTTGGCACTAGGGTAAAATATTTGGAAGTGGAACTTGATATTGGTGTTGAATATTTGGAAGCGGAGCTTGGCACTGGGATTGGACGTAGAATACAGGCTAAAAACTTGATGATCGGGGTGAGGAAAGAATATTCCTCGACTTGAATTTCTTCTTCAATTTATCCACAAAATTAGTAGAGACCGCAGTCACATCCTCTCTTTTCTTCTTTGAGAACGCAGAAAATTCAGATGAGGTTGGGGTTTTGACAATTTTTCCTATTTGGATGCCTTCTTGTAATGATGCCCCAATCTTTACCAAATCTATAAAAGTTGCTCAGACCGCGGATACCATCCTGATATAAAATTCTCCCTCCTGAGTGTGAGATAAAATTGATACCATTTCTTTTTCAGACATGGGAGATTGTACTTTGGCAACTTATTTTCTCTAATGGAAGGCATAGTCTAAAAAACCCTCATCATTCTTCTTCTTGATCCAGTCTAGTGAGTATCGGTCAGGAACTATCTCATTGTTAAATGCAAATCTATCAAGAAAAATTTTAGCCAACGCACTCCAGCTAGATCATTTTCTCAGTTCTTGAAACATGAACCAATCTAAGGTTTCGCCGCTTAAGCTTCGGATGAATAAGCGCATTAATAATACGTCATTTATTCATATCCTACCCATTTGATCATAATACCTTCTCAGATGGGCCATTGGATTTTCGATACTGTCAAACACTTCAAATTTAGGGACCTTGTACCCTTCTGGTAGATCTACTTCGAGGTGCACACTGAGATCATCGTATCCCAAAGCATCCTTATCACTTGCCCTGTGAGATTCCTTGATCCTCATGATCTCTTCATTCATGGCTAGCAACTTTTTTTCATGCTCGATTCTCTACTCTTTTTCCTTATCCTCGTAATGATCTACCTCGGGATTGGGAAAGAGATTATAGATGTCAAGGGATATGATGACATGAGAAGGATTTGGAACGGTAGCTTAATTTTGAGGATAAGAAGAGATTGGGTGGTAGGGAGGGAGATTTTGGAAATTGATAGTGCTTTATGGAATTTGAGAATAGTTTGGTGGAATTTGAGAGAGATTTTGTGGATTTGGAAATGAGTTTTGTGAATTTTGAGATGGATTTTGAGGATTTAAGAGAGGATATTGTGTATTTGGGAGTTTGGAGATGGATTTTTCGGGGTTAGGGATGGATTTTGTTGATGGTAAGCATCTAGGTTATTTTCTCGATTGGTGTTTTGGATAAGTTGAGGAGCGAAGACGGACGATATGTTATTTGGATGGTCCCCAAGAATAGGCGTACTGAGGGGAATGATTTGGAGTGGAGTCCCGTGTCCTCCTGGAGCGGGAGCATTGACAGTGATGGCCAGGTTAGCCAAATCTCGAGTATGATTCATCTTCTCCTAAAGCATTTCCAATTATCTCGTGAGTTCAGCAATCATCTCATTTTAATCCACTATTACATTATCCTTGATAGTTAATGCATTTTCTTCGTCACTTTCAGTCATTTTTGAATGTTGGTCATAGGATGGGATTTTAAGAACTTTTGATTAGGTGAAGTAAGGATGTTCTGCTAGTTTATTCAACACGGAGTAGTTTTCTGTTATCTTTAAAGTAAAATAACTCAAAAGAAGATGTGTTAGTTTCCATATGTGATAAGTAATATAAAATATTTGACAAGAAGTAACCACATAGAGTGCGTCACAGGCAAACTGATCCACAGGAGCATAATGGATAAATTTGTCTTTGATTCAAACAAACGCACATAAACACATAATTCAGTTATATGACATAAAAACATTATAATAACGTGTATCCTGAATGGGGTGACTCTTTTGAGCCAAGGTTTGGGCATAACAAATTTTGAAGAAAATGTTTGCCTTTTTAAAGCCAATCTATTATTCCCCAACTTCCATAGGTATACATAAAGGGCATAAATGCTTACAAAAGTTGCACAAAAGGGATACAATTTGTAGGGAAAGGAAAATAACATGAGAAAAAGAACAGTATCTCACGCAGGGGATAGGGAATACTAGTTCCTGAACACTTTTCAATCGGCCTTTGCTCTCTTAGCTTTGTCCACTTCTGGTCATGGGCGACATCTGTTAATGATCAAGCGGTTTCCGTATAACTGCTCTAGATTCAACCATCCAAATCGATTAATTTCTTACTTTTCTTGCTTCAATTTCTCCCTCAATTGGTGTACGATTGAGGCATCCTTATACGAAAGTAAGCAAAGCAAGCTTTCTCCCTACCCCACAAAGGATAATAGATTGGATTAAACAAATATATATATTCTTCTTCAACACATAGATATGATTCGTCTGTAATTAACTCGGGGTCAATAGACGCAGGAAAAGTTTTCTAATGGGCCCAATACCCCCTCGGGTATTGGGTCGTCCTAGTCTCATGCCTAAAATAGGATTTTGGTTTCGCTCTATCCTAGGTGTCTAGAGTGGGTTTGAACCAGGTTCCCAAGTGGAAGACTTGGGTTCAAAAATACGAACAACCATCAGAAGCCTCACGTGCTAATAAATCGTGGTATTTCCAACACTTTATTTGAAGTTGAACAACAGGGGTCGGGACATTCAGGAAACCCCAAAACAATTAAACAATCAATGCAGGATTATGCTATGAGATGCAATAATTAAATTCTACAAAATCAAAACATATAAACACATAAGCAATTTAAACAGTTAGTCAAAAGATAAAATCAAACATTTGGTTAAAACCTAATTAGAATCCCCAGCAGAGTCACCATTTCTGTTTTGCGGAAATTTGACTTTTACTTTTAGAGTCGCCACTTAATTTATTTAGGAAAATCAAGAAAAACCTTTATAAATTACTCAAATGATTCAAAACAGAAAAATCATTTAAGTTTTAAAATTCTAGGTAAGCGGTTCCTATTAACATTTTAGGAAGGTTTTTAAGGTACCTAAAATGTCCGCTAACTTGCGGTTATCCAAACTGTTTGAAAACATTTTTTTTGACTAACTTTGAAAAAGGAAAGTTGATTTTTGAAAGAAAGTGATTTAGGACAACAATTGTGTAAAATCAATTTGATGACTTAGTAGGAAATTTAACTAGGTTCGAAGACAAATAGCAAATAAACATAGAAAAGGAAAAGGTAAAAATACGAGATTAGGCTTTTTGGCCCAAACCCGGTTGCACCTGTCCTAAACTATCCATTTGGGCTTATGGCCCATCATCACCTGTCCTAATCTAAATATTGGGCTTTTAGCCCATAACCTGTCTTGAACCATCTTTTTGGACCTTTGGGCCCAAAATTCGCTTCACTTGTATTAGTTTACAACTTTGTCTTCGAGGCCTCAAATGAATGAACAAATAGATAAATAAATAAATAAATAATAATGCAGTAATAAAAATCGAGACTTTTCGAGTCTCTTAGTCGCCTCATCAATGCTTTTTGACCCATTTTCCTTCTTCTTTCATCATCTTGCACCGGCACGCTATATAATTGACTTTGGTCTTAAACTTTGGACTTGACTCGAAGAGGTGGGCCTCATTGACCCATTACAAAATGCAAGATGAGAGGAGTCCATTTGGACTCGAGACATTTTTTTCATGCAAAGAAATGATAAAGAAATTAATATACGTTCAAGGCATAAAAGTGACATTTTTCAAAGCAAAAGAAAATATCAAGAACCAATTTTCGAATGACAATGATAAGGTACGCTTGCACACGTATAACAAGAATGAGAGTCAACAGATAAAATTCAAAGCAAAGACGCCCACTTACATGCCTCATGATTTATGGTCATATTAAGAATGAATAAAAGTAAAAGGAACAAGGTCATATTCAATGAATTAATGCGAGAACAAACAACGCAAGCTTACGAAAGTAAAGGGATGAGGCAATAAGAAAAATAACCATGACTTCTAAAATTGAACAAACATAGACACAAATCCATATAACAAAATAAAATAAAGGCTAAATTTTCAAGAAAGGAAATCTTTATATTTCAATTAAGGCCATATTAACGAAGATTCATATATCTAAATAACAATTAACATTTTAAGAAAAAATATGTAACGGCCTAGGATTTATCTTTTTAAGACATCGTTGATTCTCTTTTGATATTATGAATCACAGAGAGACAAATCGAGTCTTTACACACACAAAGATCACATATAATAATCAAAAGGGAGTAAGAAAATAGAAATAAAGTTTAGCATATCTAAAAAGCGAAATATCATTCAACAATCATACTATGCATGACTCGGAAATATCTAAATAATTTTATTTAGCCACAAAAATCAAAACTTTCTCATTATTTTGACAAAACAACATGCGAAAAAAATAACATCTTGGATGGAAAATAAAGCTAGCACTTCATCTCTCATATAAGGATTTTGATTCATTAAAATTATTAGAAAGCAAATGACAAGTTCTTGACTTAACCAATTACTATTTTATTAAGGCAAAATAAATAATAGTAACTACTCTTTTTGATATAAATAAAATAACTTTACATGCTAAAAATAAATATATCCGCCAACAATGAATTTAAACAAAACATAAAAAGTCTTTTAAGCAAAGTTTGAAACTTTATTTATAATAATCAAAGAATAAAGTCAAAAAGGAGAAACAATCAATATTAACTATTCTTTTCAACATAAAGGAGACAACTTTACATGCTAAAAACAAACATATCTGCTAACAATAAATTTAAACAAATCATAAGTACATTTTTAAGCAAAGATTGAAACTTTATCTATAATAATCAAAGAACAAAGTCAAAAAAGCACGTACAACTATTACTAGCTTATTTTTATACCATGAACATAAAAATAATTATAATATCAATGTCACAACGTCCTTCGGCCTTCAAGGTCGTCTACAGCAAATAATCCCAGCAAACAGAATTATAACTACCACAATTATAACTACGAACTACGAAGAAGAAAAAGATGAAGAAGAAAACGATAATAAAACTAAAAAGGGAGAAAGATGTCTTTACCTTTTTGGGGCCAGCAAAATGAGACTACGAGCTTCGTCGGAATCAAACACCATTGAGAAAACGTCGCCGACACCTCAAAAATTTTGATTAGCCAACCAACTCTATGAAACAAAAATTTTTACTAACTAAAAATAACTATTTTGCTCAAAAGAATTTTTTCACCTTTCTAGCCTCTTTTTTTTTTTTAACTTTTCAACCCCACTTTCTATCAAAGTAGTGGTAGTATTTATAGGAGAGAATGGGGTTTTATTTCCTTTCCTCCATCAATGTGGGAGAAAAGTATTTATAGGAAAGGATGAGGATTTATTTCTTGTCATCCACCAGTGTGGGAGAAAAGCCATTTAGGGGTGTTTTTGGAATTTTAAAATTAAAGATAAGGTGAGGTAGAAGAAAATATGGTGGAAAATTGTACAATGTAGTACAGTTTTTGAATTTTAAAATTAGGAAAATGACAAGGTTGAGGGGGGAATTGTACCATGTAGTACAAATTTAAAATTATTTTTGGTGGAAATTGGGTAGAAGTTATGAGAGTTTTTTGAGAAATTTGGGTTTATTTAGAATTTAACCCCAATTAGGATTTAAAATTTAGCCAAATTTATTTAATTTTGACCAAATTAAAAATCAATTGGCGGATTACATTACAATTATGGGCAATTTTATTTCAATTATGGTCAAATCTAATAGATTGACTAAATTAAATTAAAATTCGATACTAATTAATACTTCTTTTAATCCCGAGATTCTTGATTTAATAAAATCAAACATATATTTATCTAAATAAATTATTTTTGAGAGTCAATCATATTTAAATTAAGATTGTAACCATTTGAATTTATTTTCAAGAATAATATTTAATTAAAATTCGATCCATAGAATAAATATTTAAGTAATTAAATTATATAATCTCGTATAATTGAACATGATAATATATAATCGCTACTTAAAATAACAAAATTATGTACAAATATATTTTTAAAAAAAATTATTCGGATGAAATAAATATTTTGATTTTATTAAACCGAAAAAATTCAGGATTAAATTTAGTCGTGCAGGGCAAAAATTAGGTGTTAACAATACCGTTAATATTTTGATATATTTGACATAAATTTAATTTAGGACCACAAAATTCAAAAGTTTTTTTTTATTTTCTTAAAATCCTTGTCAAATAAATTAGATCATTCTTTTTTAAACAAAGAAAGTACTAAAAAAATAATATATAAGTTATGTTCTAAGGAAATATTTACATAATAGATAAATGAATTCTAAGAAAATTTTTATGAAATTGAATTTTTTTGTAGTATTAAACATCATCATTTCTAAATTTAAATTATAGATTTAAAAAATATAGATAACAAAATATAATTTACAAAAATTTAAAATTATAATAAAAATGAATATCAAATAGTTACTTAAATGAAGTAAAATGAACAACAATTACTACAGAATAACAAATTTTATTCGAATTTAAATTGAAAAATATATTAAATGACATATTCGAACTACTAAAATTACAAAAGCATACTGCATAAACGTTAAACTTACTGAAAGACTACATGATAACTAATCAATGGTAAAAAAATTCCAAATCAAACTGCAAATCAACATAACACATAAAAACTTTCAATAATTATGTTCTTCATTCCATTTTCTTTTAAAAATACAATTCTCCTAATCAGTTTCATCAAGCATATCCTTCAAATGATTTTATTTTTCTTCAAATTCTTTTAGCAATGTCCTAAGAAAATCTCTATCTTCTATAGCTTTGTTGAAATTAAACAGCGTGTCAAACTTTATAGTGTTTTGTGAAGTCGCATATCACCATCAGATATAGGTCTCTTCAATTGTGATATAATGGTGTTTGTTTCATTTTTTTTGACATACTTTCTACCCACAAAAAATAATCACATCCACCATTTTTCTAAAACAACAAAATAAGAAAAATGATTAACATACACATATTTTTAATTGTACAACTTAAAAAATTTTACTTCGAATGCGCACAACTCCAAAACTTACGGTCAAAATTTCTTGTAGTCCATGATGTTTTCATTTTACAATATTGATTGCATTTACATACATCATGTTCAATTAAGCATAAAGACATTTCGGATTGTTGAGATATAATTATAAATTTTCAAAGTCCAAAAGAGATGATATTAGTAGAATAATATGATAGATGAATGAGATAAGATGGAGTGAACAGCAACACATATTTTATAAGTGAAAAAGTTGTGTATCATTTCTCAAAAGTTGAAGTGACAAAATGCACATATAAATAAGAATCTTTTCAAGAATATTAAAAGTATGATGTTTAATCAGTTATCAGTCAAATCTCACAGTAGAAGAATCATAATTTGCCCAAATAAAAGTAGTTTTTCCACAAATAGGAAAACTACTAAAAAAGATTTATGAAAATGTAGTTTGTGTTATAAAATATAAAGTAAAGAATAACAAGAGTAAAGAGAGAAGAGAGAGAAATTCTTATTTCTCTTAAGGGATTCTAAAGGGGTATTTACAATAAAGAAAACCCTTCTATTTATAGGGAAAATTACTCCTAGTTTCTCTCTAAAAGATAGATATTTCATATCCTCATAGATATCAGACATCAACTAGATCTTGATAGATCTTATCTACATTCTTGATAAATATTCACTATAATGTAAATACATTTATGACACTCCCCTTGAATATCTAATTGACAGATAATGTGCCTCATTAAAACCTTACTAGAAAAATCCAGTGAAAAAAATCTAATGAAGGAAACAGAGTACACATCTCTAATAATACGTATTTCGGCTTCCTCATTAAAAACCTTACAAGGAAAATTCAGTAGGACAAAACCTTGAAAGGAAAAAAGACTATAACGCATATTTGATCCCCTTGAAAAGAACATCAATGAATCATGGCATCCCGATCTTGTGTACCATCTTCTTAAAAGTTGCAGTTGGAAGATACTTGGTAAATAAATCAGTTACATTGCCACTTGAATGAATCTGTTGCATGTTAATGTCACTATTCTTTTTGTAACTCATGTGTATAGAGAAATTTCGATAAATTGGGCTTCGTTCTATCTTTTCTTATGAATCCTCCCTTAAGATGCGTTATGTTTGCTGCATTATCTCCATATAAAATTGTGGATACATTGTTACATTTCAAACTATATTTTTATCAAATGAGATGTATCATGGACCTCAACCATACATATTCTCGACTTGCTTCATAAATATCTATTATTTCAGCTTGGTTCAATGAGGTAGCTACGATAGACTGTTTTACATATCTCCATGATATGGTAGTATTCCCATATGTGAACATATTGCATATTTAAGAATGAGATTTATGCGAGTTAAATAAATCTCCAGTATTAACATAATCAACAAGATTGGGATTGCAATCTTTAGAATAAGATAAGATCATGTGTTTGATCCCATTTCAATATCTCCTAGTAGGAGCAAAATTATACATTGCAAATAAATTAATCGAAAAGGTTATATCAGACCTTGTAGTATTTGTAAGATACATGAGTGCACCAATTGTACTAATATATGGTATTTTATAACCAATTCAAATTGGTATATGTCTTATTGCATCAAATAATCTATTGCTTTTGAAAACTCTCCAAGAGCTCCAATAATTTTCAAGCTACACGGTTATACAATATAAGGATTATAAATAAGTTTTTCAAAAATTTTATACGCTTCAAACATTTTTAATCCTTAAAATATTTTTATATAAATTTTTTCAAGTGACAATATTCAACATTTCATGAGTGACATCTTCATGTATCTGGAATACAAATCAAATAAGTTTTATGCTTACCAAGATACATCCTTTCACGTCACTTAATAAATATTTTTACGTCAGCATGCTTAAATAAATGTAGAATTTAGGTCCTCATAATCTTTTACAATATTGTGTTAATATTGTATCAAAGATATTGATGATATATCATTCTGTATCGAATTCACAATGTGACATAACATTTTGATATCTCATCACTTCATTATTTTCAGGTATTTGAATCTTTCATAAGGTTTCATGAAGTGTTATGTTGTAGGCTCTTCAAGAGCACATTGCCTTCTTATTAATTTTTTAATTAATATTGGAATAAAGATCCTTATTATTGATAATCTTCAATTGGGTCCAAGCAGCCCAAGTACATAACAAAAATAAAAAACTGATGACCCAACCCGGCCCAAATATTAAGTTGGGTCTCTATAAATATGTCCCCTTTAGGGTTTTCTAAATCAGTAGCACATTTGGAGCCCCTCCACCTTATCCATCGCTAATAATGATGAGATCTTCTTTCTTCAATCTTTAATTTTAGCTCCTTTTGTTGTGGGTGATGAATTATCTTCACATTTTTTTGTGGTCTTTCTTCTTGCTCAGTTTGCAGAAGTACGGACATTCCCTTCTTAATTATTTCTTTTATTTTTTTATTTTGTCACTAACTTTATCCCTTGCAGATGTGTGTTTCGGTGGATGTCCTTGAGTTTTAAAGTAACTCATAGGAGAATTAGAACATTGTATCTCTGCTTTGTAGATCTGTGTAAGTAACTTGGAACTTTCCACTTGCACTTATTTCATCCTCTTTACTGATTGATGACTCTTTTATAGCTGAAGCAGAAGAGGAGAAAAACAAGTTGCTCCCAGCGTCCATCTTTCAGATCTCCTAGCTATGAACAAGTGTTGTATTACTAAATCTGTTCCCCTGCTCTCGATTTTTGTTGGTGATCCTTTTTGTTGGCTGATGTAGCTCAGTCTAGTTAGCAATCTCATAGTTATTTTGCCCTTGAGGCGACCACAAACTATATTGTACAAGTAATCACTATGAGACTCTGTGGTTTTTCTTAATCCCCTCCCTATGCTTAGTTATGCGTGCTACTTATCTTCCTTATTTTTACCCTTATTGATGGAATTTGATGTTTGTCTATGTTTATGATCTTCTTTCCTTTGCTTGGTAGCTGATTGAACTCATAGTTTTGAATCTTTTGTTCTTGTTCAATAGCTATATTTTTCATGAAGTCTGCTAGTTGATTAGCTTCTCTGTATATATTACTTATGTGGATGTTTAGCTGAGAACTTAGAACTTTAATTTCCTCAATTATTTCCATTAGAGTCCAAGGAATCTTCCACTCACCCATAATCATCTTTTTTATGCTAAGTGAATTTATCTCTAATTGAATTTGCATCCAATTCTAACTAAGACAATATGAAATAGCTTTTGGGATTGCAATAGCTTCAGCTTCCATGTTTTTTGTAATTCCCACAGTTTGAGCCTCTGTATACATCAAATCCTTTTCACTGTTTCTAATACAAAAACCATAAGAACTCAAACCTGGGTTTCCTTTTCTAGCACCATCCGTGTTGCACTTTATCCATCCTTCATCTGGCTTATCCCATTCACTATGAGATAGAGAAGCTTGGGTTTGTAAGTATGCAAAACTTTCAAATTTTCCTTCCAGTGATGTGGTAGGTCCTTTATCCATGGAAATCTAACTTTCACAATATAAAACACATTCTTTTGAAGTTGGTGTTTCATCTTTTCTAAAGTAACATCCTTTCCATATCTTTTAGCATTCTTTCTCTTCCAAGGCTCCCACATCCATATCTTTTAGCATTCTTTCTCTTCCAAGGCTCCCACATCAACATTAATGGAATTGCTTGAATAATGGTATTTTCTTTTGGGCTGCATTGATGATTCCACCATCTGTGAATTATTTGTTGAAGAGTGAGTCCTTCCATGCTAATACTTGTACATAAAGCAAACTGCTTTCATAGCTGTTAAGCTATGGGACATGTTAATAATAAATGGACCATAGTATCTTGTTGACCAGCTTCACAACAATGATATTTAAATACCATTTGAATGTCCATTCGTTTAAGATTGCCATCTGTTGTTATCCTTTGCCTTCATACCCTCCATAAGAAAAAAGCAATCTTAAATAGAACCCCCTTAATTCAAATATTTCGCATCCAATTGATTTTCTCCATTTTGTGTCTCATATTATGAAAAGTTGAGATAACCGTGAATTCACCTTTAGAATTTCCCATCCACCAAGCCTTGTTATTATCATCCCTTCCCATATGAGGCTTTATATTTTAATTATATGCTCAATTAATTCCTCTCTAAGGTATCTCCTGATTTTTTCCACCTTCCACTCTCCATTATCAATGAATTCTTTTACTTCTATTTCTTTCTCTCCTTCATTCTACTACACCACATAATAAAGTACCCCCATCTTTGTCCTGTTATCAAACTAGAAGTTGGAATTTCTAGCCTTGAGCTTCCACCGTATATCATGCTCCACTTCTTGTCTTACCTCCATTATTTTTTTCCAGACATGAGATAGTCCTGAATTTCTTGTAATCACTGGATGAAGCTTCTTATAATATTTGTTGCTCATAAAAGATGCCCACAAGGAGTTGGTTGAAACTTTGAACTTTCACCATAATTTAGCAAATAATGCTTTGGATACGTCATGCAGAGATCTAAAACCTAGACCTCCTTCTTCTTTTGGATAACACATATCTTCCTCAGCAACCCGATGTCTTCTCTTCACACCTTCAGAACTACCCCAAAAGAATTTTGAAAAGATTTGATGTAATTGCTCAATCACTCTTCTAGCTGGACTCATGGATGCTAAAATGTAAACCGGCATTGACTGTAAAACGTGATAAATTAAGATGTATCTACCTCTAAATAAAATTAGTTTGGTCTGCCACATTAGAATTTTTCTTGTGACCTTTCTCAAGAGGTCATCTTAATGATTCTTGTTTATCCTTCCATAGAAAATAGGACATCCTAAGTAAGTAAAAGGAAAGTTTTCTTGCCTTATACCTGTCAATCCTCTTAATCTTATAGCCACAATCAATGGAGTCTTGTCACGCAGATAGAAGAAAATCTTACTTTTATTGATGAGTTAGCCTGAGACGTTCACATAATATTTAAGAACTACCACCATCTTCCTAATTGATGATTTGTCTCCTAAGCAAAAAATGGTTATATCATCAACATAAGAAAGATGATTAATTTCAGGACTCCACTTTGGCAACCCATTTCCTTTGAACTGATCATCATCCTACAATTTGTTAAGAAACTTAGATAACACTTTCATCGTAATAATGAATAAAGTAGGTGACAGAAGATCACCTTGTTTAACACTTCTTGTGGATTGAAAGAAACCATGAGAATGCCCATTTATAAGAACTAAGTACTAGTTGTTGGAAAGTAATCTCCAAAACATATCAATGATCACTTCTGAGAAGCCAAACTTCCTTAACACCTTTGTGAGAAATATCCAAGATACCCTATCATATGCTTTAGTCAAATCCAGCTTGACCTCCACATTGATGTTCTTATTCCTGATGTTGATATCTCAAATAATTTTCTGGGCTATCAAAACATTTTTAGTAATACTTATCCCTCTCATAAATCATACCTAATTCTGAGATATAATATTAGGTAATACTATCACAATTCTTTCATGTAACACTCTGGAGATAATTTTATCAGTGAATGTACTTAGACTGATCGGTCTAAGGTTTGAGAACTCCCTCACTACTTCCCTTTTAGGTAATAGCGCCAAATTGGTATGACTAATGAATTTGGGAAGCGCATACCCACAGAAAATGCTCTTACTAATTTGGTGATATCATCTCCAATAATCTCCCAATAAATATGAAAGAATACTCTTAAAAACCATCTGGTCCACATGCACTATCCTCATTGAGCTGAAAGACCACCTTTTTAACCTCCTCCTTATTCGACAGTGCTATCATTTGCTTATTTTTTTTTCAGTAATCTGCTTAGGTATTCATTGCAACTTGTCCCACCCTTGATTCCACCTTTCCTCAGCAAATTAATCTTTAAAAAATTCCACTACTTTTTCTTTTATCTGCTGATTATCATGAATCATGTTACCTTGCCTATCATTGATCTCTGCATTGTGCAAATTTTTCCTTTTCCCTTTCACATATGAATGAAAAAACTTTGAGTTTATATCACCTTTGGAAAACCATTTTTTCTCAGATTTTTGCTTCCTGAAATCGTTCTTAATTTTTATACATCTTTTCAACTCTGATTCTGCCTTTTGAAATTGTGCCCTATTATCTGCTGAAGGCAGAATTTCAAATTGAACGTCTTTAACCTTTATCACATGCTCTAATGTAGCAATATTTTGGAAAATATTTCCAAAAGTTGCTCGACTCCATTCGGATAATGCTTTTTCACATTCTTCATCTTAGCCTGAACTTCTATAAATGGGTTCCCCATAAAATTAACATTCCAATTCAGCTTCACAATCTCCTTGTACTTTGCATGTGTTGCCAGAAGTTCAAAAATCTAAAAGGTTTAATGATAGGTTCCTCTTTCGTATTACATACTAGATAAAGTGGTGCATGGTCAAAACCTTGTCTAATTAGATGGTGTACCTTAGTAGAAGGGAAAATATCTATAAAAGCTTGATTTACCATTACCCTATAAAGTCTTTTAAAAATACACTCCTCTTCAATTCTCCCATCCCACCAGGTATATTTGCTACCAAAATAGCTCACATCATTCAGTACACAGTTATTGATACAAAGGGTAAAATCTGTTGCTTCACTCTGGGTAAATGGAAAACCTTCCCATTTCTCTTCTTCTGTAAGTATAACATTGAAATTACCCCCTATAATCCATGGTAAATGATGATTATCTGTAATATATTCCATCTCATCCCATAATTCTAATCTCTCCAATGAACTACATCTAGCATAAACTGAAGTGATAATGAAGTCCTTGTTATCTTTAATGAACTTCATTGTAATCTGTTGAATGATATCTAATACTATCTGACCAATCCAATCCTCCTTCCAAAAAATCCAAATTTAGAAGAAAAGTTAGCAATTGCATTTGTGAAACCCATCCTTGTTTTATAATGATCTACTTCATGAGGACCTGGAAAAGGTTCCATAAGAGCTATAAATGAGTAATTATTTTGTCTGTTAAGTTCTATTAATCTCTCAAAGGAATTTTGTGTCTTAATAGATCTTATATTCTATAATAAATCTTTACCTATCATTAATTGCTTGGGGAATCTTTGTCTCTGCTCCTTGTTCTGACCTGAAGAGGTATTGTTGATTTTCCTTTCCTTGCTCCTTCTTCAAGCAGTCAATCTGCCTCGGGGAAAGATCTCCTAACCTACTGATTTATTTAATATTACTCTCAATACAATCATCTTCCTCATTATCCCTTTTAATGTTTATATGCTCATCATTTTCTTATACTAATTCTTGCAATTCCTTTAAAGGGGTTTCATTTTTGTCCTGTCCTACTGCACTATTTCTACTTTTTGAAGTATGCTATATGTTTTCTTATTGATCCTTGCTATAAGTCTGTTGTGGAGTATCCTGAACTTCTGGTGTTGTCACTTTCCTTGCTTCTGCAGCTGATCTCCTACCTTTACTTGATACAATCTTACTACTTCCTTGTTCCTTGTTTATTTAAGGGCTAAAATCCACTTGAGCAGGACTTTTAGTTATCAACTTTTTTCCTTTGTCGTTCAGAGATTTTTGCCCCCTTCTGCAGTTTGATTCTGTGATTCCTTTCCCTTATCTAAATCATTCCCTTATTTCTTTTCACAATTCTGCAGTCTATTTTAATCTCTGAGCTCTTTCTTTTTGATTTTCTCTGTGTGTTGTAAAGCCTCAAACTGATTTCCTGTGTTAACACCTACATTATTCCACCTAGTTTCTTGCCTCCGATTGTTGAAACTATTCCTTTTGTGCCCTCTTTTTTTCTTTTTTTGAACTTCGAATTTCTCTACATTATTATCCACAGATCCCTCTTCAGCCTCCTTCTTTGATTACTGACTTTTTTTATTATTATCACCTGCCTTCTTATTGTTATCATCTTTTTTACCATTTTGATTTTCCTCCTCCTTGTTAGGATATAATTCTGGATGGCCTACATAACATTGTTGTTTATTATGGCCCTGAATCATACAAGTTTTATAGTACTTGGGAACAAAATCATATTTTATTCTAATCCACTTTTCTGTGACTTCTCCATTCTGCTTTTTCACTCCTATATTAATATATTAGGTTAGGAGTTGGGGTCATCTTGGGGGGAGTTGGGGCTAAGTCTAAAATTTAGAGTTGGGGTCGGTCTCTAGTTGAGAGTTGAGGATGGGTCTCAAGTTAGAAATTGAGGTCAAATCTCGAGTTGAGATTTGAAGTCGAATTTCGAGTCGAGAGTCGAGGTAGGATCTCGATTTAGGTGCTGGGTTTAAGTCTCGAGTTAGGAGTGTAGACATGTAATTTTTTCCCTTCCGAGAGTATATTTTTACCCATTTACCCCGCCTTAACATGCACCCTCAATCATGTGATAATCTCCCCACTAGAAGACAAAATAACAAACCCCTAACAAACCTATTCCCCAATATTCTTTTGATAACAAAATAACTACTCCCCTCAATAAAATTTTGACAACACATATCACCACCCCACCCCTTAACCTACCTCACCCCTACCCCACATACCCCTTCTCTCATGTTTATTCCCTCTTGGACAACAATATACATACACACTCATGGGTACACTCACAGTTGTAGCATGGACATTATATTGTTTCTTCCCTCTTGGGTAATAATATAATGTACACAAAGGAGGTTCGTGATTAAGGCCCGAGGTATCGGGTAAAGTATTGGAGCGTAGTTTAGGACTACTGTAGGTTAGCGTAGGTTTATTTCAGTATCTTTTATTTTCGACTGTAATAATTGGACTGGATACTATTTTTTCAGACTTGTTTTGTTTGGTTTGGTTATTTATCTGTTTTGTGTGTTTTATGTGGTTTACTCACTTTATAGTGTCATTCTAGCCGATATACTCCATTAAGCGACCGTGGTCGAACCACGGGGTCGAGGGATGCCTAACACCTTCCCCTCGATCAACAGAATTTCTTAGTTGGAATCTCTGTTCGTAGATCAATTTTTAGAGTCAAAACTGTTTTGAAAAAGGATTTCTAAAGGTGACTTGGCACACCCGATTTATGCCAAGTGGCAATTTTGAGTTAATTGTAAAACGAATCCTTTTCGAAACAACTTTACTTTTTGTCACTCAATAAGAAAACCTTTTTTGAACTTAAAATCTAATCTTTTTGGTGTAAAAGAAGGTGCGACAGCTTTGGCGACTCTGCTAGGGATATTTTCAGAATTCGAGCTTATTTTTTAGTTGTATCGGCTTAGTTTGACACTATAGGTGTATAGACATTTTGTTTGTGTTATTGTTTTATCTTCATTGAGTGCCTACATGCTATATGTTTATAGTTCTTCTCTCATGTGTTACCATTTTATATCTGTCATCATTTGCATAACTCGAGTCATTTCTTTCGCAACAATTCCTGTAGTACACGTGTGTACACTACCTCTAGTTGAGTCACCCTTATTTTTAGGAAGGGGAGCCGTTGGGTGTATGGGGTAAGTAGAAAGCTATCACAACAACTATCGACCATATGCTCCCCCGAACAGCCTTGTTAGTGGACCCTTACGTAGGTCAGTTTTTAGGTCACGCTTATCTGTATCATATTGAGACCTAGTGGTACCCACTTGGTTCATTGTAGGAGACTCACCTCTAAAGCATCCCTACGTGTTAATTGTTGCATCTTTGAAAGTAACGGGCCCATTTGCAAGACTGATTTAGGGAAAACATGTGTTAGAAGTAAAGTGTGTAGGCAAGAAAATGTTGAAAAAAAAAGAGGGAAAAAGAAAGAAAAAGTGAGTCAAAAAAATGAGTTTCATAGTTTTTAGAATTCTTTGACTTTTGTTTTTCACAATTCAAAAATTCAAAAAGATTTTATTTTTATTTTTTGCATTCATTTTCTCAAAATATAGAAAACATCAAAAAGATTTTATTTTGTTCCCTTTATCAAGCATTCATAATTTGAAAATTTTAAAAAGAATTTTTTTCAATAGGAGCTTTTTTTTATAAAAGAAAGATTCAAAAAAAATGGTAGAAGTTTTGTACATTTCATATAACGAAAATACCAAAAAGATTTTTCTTTCATAGTTGTTGGTGTCATTTTTATGTGAAGTGTCTAATTAAAAACCCAAAAGATTTTATTGACGTTGTTCATCATCTGTCTTTGGACGTGTCTCTTAATTTAGGGTCAATTTATTATTTAATCCTTAATTGTCCTATCTGAACGAACTACGCACACCTGATTCTCCTCTTTCGAGAGTGAGATAGGTAGGCAACCCTTCTAGGGTTCGGTGATCTTATTTAAAAAATTCATTAAGATTTTCTTCACTCTTCATTTAGAGTAGGTATTTCATATACATCTTTAAAAGAAAACTAAAAAAAGATTTTTCTTTAATAGGTTCAAGTTTCATTTTCATATGAAATTCAAAATCGAAAAGCCAAAAAAAAAATTCTTTGGAAATCATAGGTTTTATTTTGTATAGGAATGTTAAAGCTGATTTTCATCAATTCTTTTGACAATTTGTTATTTTCTTTTCTTCTTAAAGTTAAAAAAAAAAAAGTTTGATTGGCCATTTTTTGGCCAAACTTCATGAACTACGCACACCTAATTCTCCTCTCTCAAGAGTGAGATACGTAGGCGCTCTTCTTGGGTTCGGTGATCTTTTAAAAAAAATTTTGAGAAAGTGTTGAACTCCAACACGTTTGTTATCTCTTGTTGAGTTAGTTTAAGGTGGGTGATTTGTGGCATTGTAGCTGGTCCTCCATATTACACCAAATCCAAAAGAGAGTTAGTTGTTTCCAATCAAGATATAGAGACTGACATCATGGATCAGAAAAAGATTCAGGAAAATGAGAGTTTAAAGAAAGAGATTTTAAGACTAAGGCAACAAATAAGAGAAATGCACCGAGCTTGGGCCAGTGGGTTGCCTCCTCCTCCATTTCCCGCTATTAACCATGGAAATCCCTTGATTTTTCCATGACAATTGGAAAGTCAATTTTCTACTGTTGCTGATATACCACAGCATGCCTCAGAATCCATTCCACATCAAATACATCCCAATACTTCAACCACTCTTTCTTTAGCTCCTCAGTATAAGCCAACCATATTCACAGCACCACATACTGTATGTGTTTTTATTTCTCAACCTTCTACTGAGGCCCCCACTTTAGATATCAACCCAACGATTGTGCTTTCCTAATCTTCTAAAGAGCAAGAGAAAATGGCTAGGAAAATAAAGAATGTAGAAAGGGTTATGAAAAATTCTCTAGGCCTTGAGAATTATGAAGATGTTTTATATAAGGAATGGGGTATGTATTCAAGTTTTAACCTCCCTCCTAGCTCTGAGGTATCAGGATTTAAGTAACATGATAGGTATAAGGATTCTGTAAAACACTTGGGATGATATTGCCATCAGTTGAGGGGGACTGAAGGAAAGAAGAAGAAAAGCGTACCTATCATCATTCCAGGGAAAAATAGAGCTCAAGAGGTTCAACTCAGCAATATTATCAGTCTCAATCCTGAACTTACACATCAAATCCACATGCTCACCTACAACAAGGTTCCTCTTTGAAAAATCCAAGATATTTTATTCCAGTTCCTCAGTATCCTTTGAACAATGCACAGCAGTATACTAATCTGTCTTCTTATCCACAATGGTGTGCACCGGTCCTTTAACATCATCCTTGACCCACGCATATTTACCAATGAACTTATAAGTTTAAGTTTTACCGAGATCGGAGTTATCAAAGAGGAGAAAGTCAAAGGATTATTTTACACCAATTGAGGAGTTGTATGCTAGTTTATTTCAGAGGTTGAGAGAGTTGGGTATGATCACTCCTCTCCTTGGGTATACTCTTGACCCGCATTCAAGAAATTTAGATCCTAATGTACAATGTGAATATCAATCTAATGTTCAGGGTCACAGTATTGAAAACTGTTGAGATTTAAAAAGAGAAATTGAAAAGATGATTCAAGATAAATCAACTATGGTGTAGAACATTGACAATAAGGAAAGCTCTAGTCATGCTGATATGTAAAAAAAATGGCTAAGATGTCAAGCTCAACAATTGGAAAGTCACTCCCCTCCTTACTTGGAAGGATTGTTGGTAGTTTGTTTTGTTTTGTTTTCCTTTCTGTTTTACGAATTATTTCAGGGTTGTAGTTCAAAATCTATCTTGTTTTGTTTATTTGTCGCCTTTGTTTAAACCCTTCTATTTTTTCTTTAAATGAGATGTGGTGTCCCTTGTCATTTTGTTATATTTTAAGTTGTTTGTTCATTTTCTTTACATAGTAAATTTTATTTTGGTTTTAGCGATATGACATACTGGCAGAATTTTCAGCTAGATCTTTAAATACAGTTTAATCTTGAACTTTGAATCAAAGTGTTTCATTTAGAAAAAAGCATTTGAGAAATAGGTAGAGTGTTAAGACACTTGGTGATCATGCTGAAGCCTTCTTTCAAAATTAAGGCAATTATTTTGTGACTCACAATAATAAATTGGTCATCAGTTGAAAACCATAGCTCAATTAAGTTAAATAGTGGTCGTGTGATTCCTATATCAAGAGAAACAGAAAGAAAATAAACTCCATAAAAGCATGAGTCATTTGATATGAGGTGTTGCAATAAGGATGGAGCTGTACGTTTGACAAGAGCAGAAGAAGAAGCGACACACATGCTCAAGGAAAGTTAGTGCTCTAAAACACATCACAAATGATCTTCATTTATCATTTTTATATTGCATGATACGTACTTGCATTTTCAAAGAGTGATATGACGAAGGTACTTCATTCTACTACCCAAACATTATGTCATCCTTTGTTCACCCCATTGAGATTTGGTTCTATTTTCTTTCATACCCCTCTTTTGGAATCAAGATATAGTCGAAAAGTTCCCAATAAGATTGTCGAGCAAAAAATAAAGTCAAAAAGACCAAACAAAAAAAGAGAGAAAATATGTCCAAAAAAGAAAGAAAAGAGATGAGTGTCAAGAAAAATAGAGTAAGAAAAGTTTCAAAGAAAAAAAGAAAAAAAATCAGAACCAAAATAAAGAACAAGTTGTCGGAACTACGTGTGACATGATTATCCTCTCTCGGGAGTGAGCTACGTAGGCTGCCACACTCTAGGCTCAATCTAACCAAATAAACAATTTAGAATTACTCGATCAAAAGAAACTGGGCATGAGTTAATCCTCATTGTTTAAGTCAAGTTGTAAATCCTACCCCACTTCAAGTGTCGTTTGAGCCTCATGCCATACTTTCTTTCTAGCCTTATCTAAAAGCTAAGTTACAACCATAGAAAGGCCTTCAGATCAATCTTTAAGAATGATAAGGCTAAGCATGTAATGCATATGATAATACATTTTTGGAACTACTTGTCTTCCTCAACATAAGAAATTAGGAAAGAAATAAAAATGTCAGAGTTTTATTGGTGGAAACCCCTCATGGGCACCAAAGACGATGGTAAGTTTGAGAGATATAAAAATGTAAGAGTCTTATCAATAAAAACCCTCACGGCATTGTAAGACGATTGTAAGTTGATAGAAATGAAAATAAGAGTCTCATTAGTGAAAAACCCTCATGGACAACATAAGGCAATGGTGAGATGAGAAAAAAAATGAGAGAGGCTTGTTAGCAAAAACCCTTCAAGGCACCACTAGCCGAATGAGGTTTCCGAATGCAATTGGACCAAGGAAGAAACTCAGTTTCAGGGTCATTAACTCAACAATAATTGGTGAAAATTTTGGATGAAAAGATTAGGTAGCTTAGTCCAAAATACATGTCATAATCATTAGGGTTGACTGTTATTTTTAGATAAGTTTTCTTTTCTCTTTTTCAAATGGGGATATTCATTTTCCTCTCTTTATTTTTATTATATTTTCTTGAGTCAGTTATCCAAATAAAAATTATTGTCATTTTTATTTTGTCTTTGAGTCAAGTCCATGTCAAAACAAGTGAGAAAAGATTTCAAAACTGGCTACCAGCTTCTTCAATGACGCAGAGCAAGACAAAAAGCTAGCACATAAAAAGATACATGATTGTGAGCCGAAATAAGGCATGTAGAAAGTTTTGTCAACAGACAATTTTAGGGAACTATGGGAATACCAAGGTTCGAAGGGTTTATCTAAGAAACATGGCAAAACAGAGATATTGTGTTTGTTTCAGAGTCACTTTTAATAATCTGAGTTTGGGTTAATGATGTAGTAAGTCAATGACATATACTAATGGTTGGAAGAAAGGTTAAATATGATGGGGGCAAGAGCGATCATCGCAAAAGCTAAAGCCACAAACCATCCACCGTGTTTTAAACTCATAAGTTTTCTTTGTATGAAACAATAATATATGTTACTTTCAAATCAAGGACTTCAAAGCCTAAACATCAAAGGTCGTAATTTCTCACTTCTACAAATGCAAGAGGCAATGTTGTTGCACAGGTTTGGTAATCAAAACCATGGTAAAACTCATAATTCAATATCTTTAGGAGACATATTTCCTTGGATAATTCAAGTGGCATTTGTAAAGAGACACATTTTCTTGTCTGGATAATTTAAGTGGTATTTATAAGGAGACGCATTTTCTTATTTGGGTAATTTAAGCAGCATATGTAAGGAGACACATTTCCTTATTTGGGTAATTCAAGCGGTATTTGTAAGGAGACGCATTTCCTTTGGTAATTCAAGTGGCATTTGTAAGGAGACGCACTTTCTTATTTGGGTAATTCAAGTGGCATTTTTAAGGAGATGTACTTCCTTATTTGGGTAATTTAAGCGGCATTTGTAAGAATACGCACTTTCTTGTTTGGGTAATTCAAGCGGCATTTGTAAGGAGACGTACTTCCTTGTTTGGCTAACTCAAGTGGCATTTGTAAGGAAACGCACTTACTTGTTTGGGCAATTCAAGCGACATTTGTAAGGAGACGCGCTTCCTTGTTTTGGTAATTCAAGCGGCATTGGTAACGAGGCATACTTTCTTGATTGGGTAATTCGAATTTTACTTGTTAAGTGATTCACATCCTAACTTAAGTCTTGACTCCTAGAAGATGTACTTTTTAGTTGAGTCATTCCCCTTGACTCTTAGAAGATGCACTTTCTAGTTGAGTCATTCCCCTTGACTCCTAGAAGATGTACTTTCTAGTCGAGTCATTTCTTTTACTCCTATAAAATGTACTTTTTAGTTTAGTAGTTAACCTTTAGGAGACGCACCTCCTTGTCAGGATAGTTCAAGTTTGGCTTGCTAGGTGACATACTTCCTAACTTAAGCCTTTACTCCTGGAAGATGTACTTTATGGTCGAGTCCTTTCATGCAACCCTTAGGAGATCCACCTCCTTATCTGAGTAAGTCAGGTTTTATTTATTAGGTGATGCACTTTCTAAATTGAACCTTCTCTCCTAGAAGTCGTATTCTCTAGTCAAGTCATTGCACTTAACCCTTAGGAGACGCACTTTCTTGTCAAGTGGCATACTTCCTAACTTAAACCTTTATCTCTAGAAGACGCACTTTCTAGTCGAAATTACTCACTTTAATTCTTAGGAGACGCACTTCCTAGTCTTGGTCATATAATCTTACTCCTAAGAAATGCATTCCTTGGTCAGAGTCTTGATTTATCATTGCAACATGCAAGTAATTATGATTGGATTTGACATTCATAAAAGTTTTCTGATGATAAATTGGGGAAAAAAATTAATTCATGTTATTGAAAGTAACATTTAGTATCCTCTTGAAAAATGGAACTTTATTTTTTGAAAAGTGAGATTTCTATCATAACCTTTGTTTGGGATAATTTTCTTTCTAATTTCAATGTGATTTCAGGAGCCCGCCTGAAGAACAGGGCGAATAAATAAAAAGTCAAGCAACAAGGTGAAGAAGTTGAAAGTCAAGCAACAAGGTGAAAAAGTTGAAAGTTCAGCAACAAGGTGAAGAAATTGAAAGTCAAGAGATCAAAGAAATAGCAAGTCAAAAGCTCGCCTGGAGAATAAGGTGAGGAAATTAAAAGTCAAGCAACAACATGATGAAATTACAAGTCAGGAGCCCGCCTGGAGAATAGTGTGATGAGATAGCAAGTCAAGAGCCAAGGAAAGCTGCATAGATAGGAATTTTGTAGTTTTATTTATGTTTTTAACTTGTAATTTTCATTTTTTGATGTAATGACAGAGCCATGGAAAGGAACCTCGACAGGGCCTCACTCGACTCTCTAACTCGGTATGGTCCCGTCTTTCCAACCCTTTGAAATACATGTAAATCAATCCCCTCATAATCTAGGTAAGTAGGATGTCCAAAATCAAGAATCAGTTGCATTCCTTCCTTTTGTTTCCTACATTCAAATAATGGTCGGGTCAAAATTTGGTCTCGTTGCTTACTTCTTTGTCTGAAAACACATTGTGTTTACACCCAAAGAGGGGCATGATGTAGACACATAATTTTATCCTCCCTAGAGTATATTTTTACCCATTTACCATATCTTACCATGTGCCCTTAATCATGTGATAATCTCTCCACTAGAAGACAAATTAACAAACCCCTAACAAACCCAATCCCTAATATTCTTTTGATAACAAAATTAACCTCTCCTCAATAAAATTTTGACAACACACATCACCACTCCACCCCTTACCCCATCTCACCCCTACCCCACATACCTCTTCCCTCGTGTTTCTTTCCTCTTGAGTAATAATATACATACACACTCATGGGTATAGAAAAGGGATGGCAATAATACACCAAAAACATACAGTACAAAAACACGCATCCTCATAGTACACACATCTTACATATACACATACTCACACAGCAAAAAAGGAAAGGGAAAAAACTCACTGGAATAAGCATAAACTTACATACATATACTACCGAAAAAACACACGCCCTACCAAAAAATTGGTGAAGGACTGAGAGAGGAAAAAATAGTGAAGGGGAAGAGAAAAATTGAGGTGATCTAAGAGAGAATGGAGGGAGTTTTGAGTGAGAAAATGAGCACAAGAAAGAGAGTTATGTTGATAGAGATATTTTTCTGGCGAGCTCTCGCCGAAAATGTTAATGTTGCTGTCGTCCATTTCTCTTATTTTTTTGGTTACTGTCGGAGATCACCGGAGTTCCGAAGAAATGAAAATACTGAACCCCAACTCCATTCTTACTAAACTATCATCGAAAAACACCACCACAAACCACTCGTCACCTTGTCGTTCTTCATTTGAAAAATATACTCAAAATTGGGTTGACATTTAGACTTATTTTTGTTAGACTTGGACATTGGTGTCTCAGTTTGCCTGAATTTCTAGTGGGCTACGGTTTCAAATCATATCGTAAGAAATTTCCGTGGGAATTGAGATTCGCAAGTTGGGTTTTGATATTCGAGGTTGAGGTTGCTACTGAAATTTGATTCGAGGTTCCGACGTGGACTCCATCTTATTTAATCAAATAATACATGATTAAAAGCAGCATTGAGGTCCAATTCATTCTTCTCTTCCTTTTAATTCTTATGTGATTGTGAACATGCTTTAATATGTGAATTGTTGGTGATGTATGAGTGTTGGATTGGTGAATATTTGATATTCATGGTTGGTGAATGTTTTCTTGTTGAATAATTAATCAATTGGGTGATCGACAATATATTGAGGGACTTGAAAATTGATATAAAGTTGATATTATTGTATTTTTGATTCATTGATTATGTTGAACGTAATAGAATCATGATAAGTCAAAATGGGTAGGCAAACGGTAGGCACGGGTAGGCAAATTTAGGAATGGTGTTTTGTTGAAGGTTTAAATATGTGTGTGAATGGTTCTTTTTACTTTATTGCACAAGGGTCAATTGCATTTATTTAGCCGGGGAATACCCCGAGGCCATTTGTATTTATTCATCAGGGAATTCCCCAAAGTATCATGTACGCAAAGGAGATTTGTGATCAAGGCCCGAGGTATGAGGTAAAATATCGGAGCGTAGTTTAGGACTAGTGTAGGTTAGCGTAGGTTAATTTCAGTATCTTTTATTTCCGACTGTAATAATTGAATTGGATACTATTTTTTCAGACTTATTTTGTTTGGTTTGGTTGTTTGTCTATTTTGTGTGTTTTATGTGGTTTACTCACTTTATAGTGTCATACTAGTCAATATACTCTATGAAGCGACCTTGGTCGAACTACGGGATCGAGGGATGCTTAACACCTTCCCCTCAGTCAACAAAATTCCTTAACCAAAATCTCTGTTCGTGGATCAATTTTAGAGTCAAACTGTTTTGAAAAAGGATTCCAAAAGGTGACTTGGCATTCCCGATTTATGACAAGTGGCGACTATGAGCTAATTGTAAAATGAATCCTTTTAGAAACAACTTTACTTTTTGTCACTTAATAATAAAACTCTTTTCAAACTTAAAATCTAATCTTTTTGGTTAAAAAGGGGGTAAGACAAGGAATCGGTTCAGGTCTCGGATCGAGAGTTATGGTCGGGTGTAACACCCCAAATTTTTTATCCTTGAAAATTCCTTGACCTTTGATCTCACTGCCTAGACTACAACTCTCCCTACGAGTTATAGGGTGTCATTACAGGTAGTATAGTCCCTAATCGTAAGCCAATCAGTGTACTATCCTAATATTTTAGATGTCACTACGACTATACTTAATAAGTCATATAGACTCATTATGAGTCATAATGTGACTTCTATAAGGTAACCAATGTATGGCCTTGGTGGTTCTGTCTTGACTATGACTTGGACACTACGAGTCGTAAGGTTATTTGACGAGTAATATGACTCAGTTATAACCAAACCAGTGTGGATACCCATGGGTACTGTCCAGTCTACGACTGGATCTCACGAGTCGTAGAGTGACCCTACGAGTCGTTAAGGTCACCCGTAACGGCTGGCGATGATTTTTAGCTTTAATTAGAAGGGGCACTTTGGTTATTTCCCTCCTTACCCCCTTAGACCCCACGCCTATAAAACACTAAGGATGGGTTATTTTCAGTACTTTAACATATCAAATACACTCTTCACTCTCTTAAATTCCCTATTCAAGTTAAGGCAAGGGTTTCAAGGGAAGTGGTCATCTAGGGTTCTAAGGGTGGTTTCTTTCTCAATTTTCTTGGTAATTAAGATATGTATCTCTCTCCTTACACTTGGATTTTCTTAATTGCATGAAATTAATTTACTATTCACATGGTTTTAATATTGGATTTTGAATTATGGGTTGAGGGTTTTGGATACAAATTGTTTGAATGTTCTTCTCATGATTACTGTTAATTTATTATACATTGAATAGTTGGTTTATGCACTCATTGGGGTGCATGGGAATGGTGAATGAATTTAGGGGTACAAGGATTCCCTAAACTTGTGAACAATATAATTAAGGGTACAAGAATTCCCTAAATAATTGGATTTTGGTATTGAAATTGATAAGAACCCCAACCCACTTGCATACTTAACTTTGGAATGTGAATTATCAATTGGTTTGACTTATTTCTTTAAAACTAATGCATTGTATAAATGGCAAAATAGTTAAGGATGACTTTGAAAACCTGTAGGGTACAAGGATTCCCCCAAGCAGATAATAATGGTATTGAAAACCTTATGGGGTACAAGGAATCCCCCAAGTTGATTTTTAATAATGGAGTCTAGGTACAAGGATTCCCCAAAGTATTGGCTTAGTTATATTGCTTGCAAGCTATTGTCGGTATGACGATACCACTTAATGATGACTTAATTATTGACTTCTTAATGTAATGGTTGGGTTATATGTTAAATGTTTTAATTGGGATTAATGGGGGTTGTGTTAGCTATTCATGAAGGTGTAAGTCCCGAAGGACTGCTACTGAAAACTTATGTTGCCGACATGAGGTTTGGGTTATGTCACATACTCTATATATATATTTGTATCATGGATGAAAAAGGTACAAAGATTCTCCAGCCTCCTATGATATCCTCAACTCGTGCTGCTAATACGCATTTGGGCTCGATCAAGGAGAGACACTGGACCCGTATAGCCTGTGGGAAGTTTTAAGACGGTCAAGCTATACAATCCATGCTAATATTTTCAAATTGCATGCTAACCCTTGTTACCTGCCCTGTTACATTATATATATGTATATGCATATGCTTGTGTGTATTTGGATTTTTGGACTGATTTAGGATTATTCATCATGGCATTACTTTATCCCTTATCTCTGAGTTATATGCTAGCGATCAACTCATGAAATGTCTTCAGATGTTGTATTCCCATGAGATGCAGGCACAATAAATACTTATACTTTTCCTGCGGAGTGACTAGGTGATCGTGGGATAGCTCGTGAGTTAGATTAAAGTGTTGAGCTTCCATATTTTGAAAGACCTCATTTTATATTTTATTTTACTATTGTCATAAACTATTCTATTTGCTCTTTTTCGCTACCATTAGGGGCATGTCCCAACTTAGATTGTCTTTGGTTTTGATAGAGGCTTTGTGGATATTACTGTGGACTTGGGTATTGGTTATTGGTTCTTTTGGCATATCATAAATGTCTTTGAATTCACCATTTTGTTTTGTTATATGTTCAGAATTCAGTCTCTACAAGTGTGTATGCTCTATTGATTAGGCTAAAAGGGAGGTCTTCAGTCTATGGTGGACTTGAGATACCCGTCATGGCCAGGTACTAGTTAGGGTGGTGACAAAGTTGGTATCAAAGCCTAGGTTCATGGTCAATTGGGTGTCCACAAATCCGTGTCAAGTAAAGTCTCTTCCATGGGTGTGTAGCACGCCACACTTATGAGGGAGAGGCTATGAGACATTTTGGAGTATTTCCCTTTCTTATTATTTTATTTTTAGGATATAGAGTCTAAGATCTTGAATCTCCTCTAATTCCCATTTGTTCTCATTTCAGATCATGTCTCCCAGACGATTTGAGGCTAGTTAAAACTCCTTTGTCCCGCCTAAGAAAAATGTGGATGTAACTCGTCCTACTCATAGGGTACAAACCTAGTCTAGGTTCGCTTCTTCTAATTGCTCCTATGGAGTTCTATCGATCCCCACTGATCCTTCTCCAGAGGGCGACACCCATGCTCAGTAACCCCAAGAAAATATTACTAATGTGGAATTCCATCAATCTATTCATCTATTTTCCCAGTTGGTGACCTCTCAATCACGTCAGTTGGGTTCTGTTGGTACTGTTATGAGTTATTCTTAGGTTACTCAAGTCAAATAGTTTATGAGGCTCAATCCTTAAACCTTTACTGGCTCTAAAGTTGAGGAGGATCCTCAAGGATTCATAGATGAAATAGAGAAGATCTTCTGAGCTATGTGTGCTTCTGATGTAGAGGGTGTGGAATTTGCTACTTATTCGTTGAAAAATATAGTGTATCAATGGTATAAAGAGTGGGAGCAGCTTAGAGGTGATGATGTTGATTTTGCTTTTTGGGATGACTTTATGGAAGCTTTTTTGGATCTATTATTTCCTTAAGGGTGAGAGAGGTAAAATTTGAGAAGTTTGTGAATTTGAAGTAGGACAAAATGATTATAAAGGAATATATCTTGAAGTTTCATCAGTTGTCACGTTATGCTCCTGAGCTAGTATCTAGCATAAGGTCTAGAATGAGGAAATTTGTTTTTGGGTTGTCCCGTGATTTGACTTTGGAGAGCAAGGTCGCTTTGTTGAACAAGGACATAGATATCTTTAGACTTGTGGTGTATATGCAACAAGTTGAAGAAAAAAAAGATAAAACAAAACAAAATAGGGAAGAGGTAGAGTAAGAAGTTTTGGTATTCGGATCAGGGTGGAGGTCAGCTGCAGAGTGGTAGAGATGGCGAAAAATGGTCTAATAAGAAGTGGGGAAATTCTGGTTTATATTCGACGACTAGTGCTCCTTATCCAAAGTCATTCCGTGATCATTATTTTTAGAGTGGTGATGGTCCTAAGGCACATGATGCCTAATCTCAAGCTAATGGGGTCCAGTCAGCTCCGTCCTATCCTCCTTGTCGATTTCGTAGTCAGTTGTATCATGGTTTATATAGTGAGGGGAGGAACCGATGTTTCAATTATGGTTAACCTAGAAATATAGAGAGAGAAATTATCCCGTAGGTAAGGTTTTTTTGGGAGCCAATAAGGTTCATGCGGCTACTTTTTCAACTCCAGCAACAAAGGGTGCCACTTCTAGTGACTACATTGGCCGAAACTGTCTGTATGCTCTTACCACCCATCAGGAGTCGAAGGCATTTCCTAATGTCATCACTGGTATGTGACAACTCTTTTCCCATGATGTGTACTATTTACTCGATTTAGAGTCCACTCTTACTTATATGACCCTATATGTGGTTGTTCATTTTTGTTTTGGTCCCAAGTGTATTTCTGAACCCTTTTCTGTGTCTACCCCGGTTGGTGACTCTATCATGGCTAGAAGAGTCTATAAGGGTTCTGTGGTATCTATCTGTGATAGGGACACATTGGTGGATTTGATAGAGTTAGACATGTTAGATTTTGATGTTATTTTAGGGATGGATTAGCTCCGTTTTTGTTATGTGTCTCTTGATTGTAGGACCCAAAGTGTCAGTTTCCAATTCCCAGATGAATCGACGATTGAGTAGGAGGGGAGTTTCCTAGTGCCTAAGAAAAGGTTCGTTCTTATCTAAGATCCTGGAAATTGATTTCCAAAGAATTTCTGTGTGACCTGGTTAGGGTTAAAGATTCTAATTATGAGGGTCCTTCCTTGTCATATGTCCTTGCGATCTGCGAGTTTCCTGAAATGTTTCCTAATGATCTTTTGGTGTCTCTCCCAACAAGGAAATTGAGTTTGGGATTGATCTTTTCTTGGACACTCATCTTATCTCTGTCCCTCCCTATAGAATAGCTCCAACTGAGTTTATGAGCTTAAGGATCAGTTTAAAGATCTCTTTGATAAGGGTTTTATCCACTCTAGTGTATCTCCAATGGGTGTTCCTATTCGTTTTGTGCGTAATAAGAATAGTTCTCTTCAGATGTGTATAGAATGCCGCCAGTAGAATAAGATGTCGATAAAGAATAAGTATTCTCTCCTTAGGATTGATGACCTGTTTGACCAGCTTTAGGGTGCTAAGTACTTCTCTAAGATTGATCTTTTGTCTAGGTACCATTAGCTGAAGATTAGGAATGTTGATATCCCTAAGACTGTTTTTCGAACTCGCTATGGTCATTTTAGGTTTTGGTGATATCTTTTGGTTTGACTATGCCCTGGACGCATTTATGGATCTTATGAAGTAGATATTTTGTTAGTTCTTGGATTTGTTTATGATACTATTTATAGATAATATTTTGGTGTATTCAAAGAGTGAGGTGGATCATGCCGATCACCTTCGTATAGTGTTGCAGAACCTTAAGGATCAACTTTTGTATGCTAAATTTTCCAAGTATGAGTTTTGGTTGAATTCTGTTACTTTTCTTGGTCATGTTGTTTCTAGTGAAAGGAACATGGTGGATCCACAGAAAGTTATGGTAGTTAAGAAGTGGACTCGACCCACGACTCCAATCAACATTCGGAGCTTCTTGGGATTTGGCCTAATATTATAAGAGGTTTATGGAGAGTTTCTCTTTGATTACTGCTCCGTTGACTAGACTGAATCAGAAGAAGGTGAAGTTCATGTGGTTCGACGCTTGTGAGGATAGTTTTGAGAAGTTGAAAGATAAATTGACTTCTGCTCCGATTTTGACCCTGACCGAGGGTACTGATGGCTTTGTTGTTTATTGTGATACACCCTGTGTGGGACTCGATTGTGTGTTAATGCAGCATGTAAGGTTATGGTGTATGCTTCTATCATGACCCGAGACTACCCCCTAGTCGTAACACGGTGCTTAGAACCACAAGTGATCCCAAGCTAATCCATGAACTGACATATTGTTAAGAAACTGATTTAAAATATATTAAATAACTGGTTCTTCTTTGCGGAAATATAATCATGACAAAATCTGAGAAAAATAATACTGATACAACTTATAATTTGATAAATCTGAAGAGGGAATTGAAATTACATGACTGACTCTGACTGACATCTATGAAGCCTCTACTATACTGACTATACATAGTTGGGACATACCTCCAGCTACTACTAATCAATACATGTGAATAATACTATAAAGTACATGAATAACATCTAACTGGAGTGCCCAAAATAGGAGAACTCATCACCTACTGACTGGAAACTACAACTGTTTGTGTTGTCTGGGCTACAAATGGTACCTACATTATGAAATAATGTAGCCACACAGACGTATATGTAGATCAGTAATTCTGGAATGTACTGAGTAAGCGAGGGTGAGTGTAATAAGTAAAACTGATTATGTATGAAATCTTAAAGCATGCATGTTAAGTGTAAGTAGACTCACCAATAGGCTGGAATAAACTAAAAGATAAAAACATCTTAAAACTTGAGTAACAAACATAATCTGGTAAGATGGTGAATCACTACACTTAGTTTCTTAAAACTCGTTACTTTTGTAGAATAAGTACAACTAAAGTTGGGATATGGTAAAACATGGATATTGTATGAATACTAGGTCTGAAACTACGTGATGAAAACTGACATAAATCAAGGATCTAAATATATAATTATACTGAGCACGAATGCATAAACATACAAAACCAAACGTAACATATACTAGGCTTATCTGATTAACTGAATGACTAATAGCTGAATACTGGTCATGTAAGACTGGATTTTACTTAGTCGGAATAACTAGATTGAAACTGTGGAGTACTATGCATATGAGATAAGGAATAACTGAAAAACATGAGATAATTGAACATAAATGCATGAAAACTGTATTATCTAAGAATGCAAGACCAAGCATAAGCATATTTTTGAAATAATATGTAAATTGAAAAACTAAAATTTGATAACAGAATAACTGAGAATCTGTATATTTTGGTTAAGAAAACATGAACTGAAACTACACTGAATACTGTACTGACACTGTGGGAGGATCATCTAACCGACATACCCCAATCTAAGCTAATCGGGTTTCAACCTGTAACCCTAGTTGGAAGGGTGTCTGTACCATACCACAAGTACTAATAATGGTTGTGTGGATCCACTAAACTAATGTCCCAAAGGACCAGGGTGTCAAGCCTAAACTGATGGGTGACCCCTAAAAGGTAGTCAAGCCTAAACTAGTGTGTGACTCCTTATATCCTACGCTGAATATGTAGTTCTGGAATATAGGGATTGCTACTAACTACTTTGCCTAACTGACAAGGAAGACACCATCCCTGCATCAACTCGGTATTAAATCCTACTCCCAACTAAACTGACTCGAAATATTGAACCGGTCTAAGTTTAACCGATTATGATAACTGATTGAACTAATAATGCTCATAACATGTCTGAAACCATTCTGAAAATACCAAAAGTAAGTAAACAACTAAATTTTAGGTATTCAAAACCCCCAGGACTCGATGACACATGAAAGCATTTGAAACAATGATAAGTAAGCATTATTCCAAACTCATTACTTAGGCATTTCATCAAACACTTGAGATAATGAATTTAAGCATGGGAAAACAATAGGATAACATGGCTAAATTCATAATTTGGGATTTATCCTGAAATCAATGGAACGTGAAATGGGAATTTCAATACTCAAACCATAAATGACTCATTCTAATTGAAAACACTTGTAACCATGACTTGAGAATATAACATGAAATTCGCTTGACTTAACATGGGAGATTGAAACTTGAAGCATAGATTAACCGAACTTTTCATAGAATCATTTTTGAACATGAATTAAGTCAAATTGCTAAGGAGAAACATGATTAAATGCATCTTGAACAATTACGACTTCATAATAATGAAAAAAAACTCATACTTTAAATCTAGAAAGGTTTTTGGGCTCTATGGGTGAAAGGGGACCCATGAATGAATTCCCACATACCTTAATGCTTTAATCTTGAAAGAGAATTAACTTTTCTTCAACGTTCTTGGATTGGAATCTTGAATTCCTTGATTTCTTGTGAAAAGCACTTGAATCTTATTCTTGGGAATGGAATAGGACTTTTGAGTTACTTACTAATTACTTAGGGTTAAGAAAGGGGATTTTATGTATTTAATACTTTATAAAAATGATTTGAAGTGATTAAGGATGGTTTATGGGAGTGAAATGACTTCAACACCCTTGATTTAGGTCAAAATAGAGTATTTTTGACACTTGGCAAGGACCTAGGCGACGCCCAGTCAATCGCCCAAGCCAAGGTTGGTGACGCCTAGCCAATCGCACACCCATTCCAGTAGCCTTAGGTGATTGTTAGGAAACGCACACCCCTTTCCATGACCATAACTTTTCGCTCGGTATTGGATTAAGGAAAAATTGGTATTGTTGGAAAGCTAATTCAATTGTCTACAATTTTGTGGTTCTTAAGCTGAAAAATTCCACATATATCAAAATTTATACACGTTAAAAGTAGACCCTTGTAGAATCAAATACCAAACTTTGGACAAATAAATGCTCTTAGCTCAACTTTGTTCCAAGAGATTCTTATGAAATATTTTTCATGTAGAAAGTACTTCACACACTATGATAAATATCATGACAATTGTATTGACATACAAATAATGGCATTAAAGTTTTACACACATAGCACCAACAGCTCAATTTCAAGCTAAAAAATACGGGGTGATAGAGCTTTTATGCAGCTTAAGGTGCATGATAAGAATTATCCGACTCATTATTTGAAGTTATTAGTTGTGGTTTTCTCCATAAATATTTGGTATCACTATTTTTATGGAGTTCATGTTGACATATTTTCTGATTATAAGAGCCTACGTGTTCACCCAGAAGGAGTTAAAATTCAGGCAGAGGTGATGGCTTGAGTTGCTTATCTATGGGGATTCTATCTCATACGGAAGAGGAGAAACATGGATTAGTGAAGGATATTCACTGTTTAGCTAACCTTAGAGTTTGTTTTTTAAATTTAAAAGATGGAGGTGTAGTTGCTCAAGAGGTGTGAGGTCATCTCTTGGTGCTAAGGTAAAAGATAAGAAGGTTTTGGATTCAATCTTGATGTGGATTAAATATGATGTGGGCCAGCAAAAAGTAATGGTTTTTTAGATTGGTGGTGATGGTATCTTAAGATACCAAGGTAGGTTGTGTGTTCCTGATGTTGATGGGATATGAGAGAGGCTCTTGGCTAAAGCTCATGAGTCATGGTATACGGTTTATCCTGGTTCAACAAAGATATATCATAACTTGAAAGAGATTTATTGGTGAAATAACATAAAGTGGAATGTGGCAAATGTTATGGCTAAGTGTGTGGTGTGTTAACAAGTGAAGGCAGGACACTTGAGGCCTGGCGGGTTGTCTCAAGAGATTGAGTTACCCATGTGGAAGTGGAAAGTGATTAATATGGATTTTTTTAATGATCTTCCATGATCTCGCCATCAGTTTGATTTGATTTGGGTCATGGTGGATAGGATGACTAAGTCCGCTCACTTTCTTCCAGTAAGGACTAATTATTCTGCTGAGGACTATGCGAAGTTGTTTATCCAAGAGATCATGAATTTGCATAGTGCGCCTATTTCTGTTATTTGTTATCGTGGTACTCAGTTCTCATCACATTTTTGGCAATCGTTTTAGAGAGGTTTGGGCACTAAGGTAAACCTTAGTACCGGTTTCCACCCATATATGGATGGACAAGCGGAAAGGACCATTATAACATTGGAAAATATGTTTTGGGCTTGTGTAATTGACTTTGTTGGCAGTTGGATTGATCATTTGCCTCTCATCAAGTTCACGTATAATAATAGCTATCACTCTAGCATTAGAATGGTCCCTTTTGAGGCTTTGTATGGCAGGAGATATCGTTCGCCTATTAGGTGGTTCAAAGTTGGTGAGACAAGGTTATTTGGTCCTGATTTGGTTCATCAAGCTATGGAGAAAGTGAAGGTAATTTGGAAAAGGCTTAAGACTTCTCAAAGTTGCCAAAAGTCCTATGCGGACGTGAGGCGAAGGGAGTTAGAAATTAAAGTTGGCAATTGGGTATTTTTGAAGGTGTCTCTCATTAAAAGGGTGATGCAGTTTTGAAATAAAGAAAAGCTCAATCCTCGTTATGTGGGCTTGTATTTGTTTTTGAAGAGAGTGGGCAATATGGCCTATGAATTAGAATTGCCTTCTTGTTTGGGTTTCATTTATCCGGTATTCCATGTTTCAATGTTGAGAAAGTGTGTAGGTGATCCGTCTTTGACTGTTCCTCTTGAGAGTGTAGGTATTATGGATTCTTTATCCTACGAGGAAGTCTCGATTGAGATTTTGGATCATCAAGTCCATTGGTTGCAGACTAAGGATGTGGCTTCGGTGAAGGTTCTATGGAGGAACCAAAAGGTTGAAGAAGCTACTTGGGAAGTCAAGGAGGACATGAAGTCCAAATATTCATTCTTGTTTCCCGCTTTAGATAATCATGCTAGAGGTATGTGTATTCTCTGACATCTTTGTTTTCGTCTTTGTTAAAGGTAAGTGTAGGTGTGTTTCTGTGTTAAATTATGCCAAAAGATACCTTGACATATCATTTGAGGATGAATGATCCTAAGGGGAGGAGAATGTAATACCTCGATTTTTGGTCCTTACAAATTCCTTGATCTTTGAGCTCACTGTCCAAACTACGACTCTCCCTACGAGTCGTAGGGTGTCATTGCAGGTAGTATTGCCCCTATCATAAGCCAATTGGTATACCATCCCAATGTTTCTGATGTCACTACGACTAGACTCAACGAGTTATATAGACTCATTACGAGTCATAATGTGCCTTCCGTAAGGTAACCAGTGTATGACCTTGGTCGTTCTGTCTTGACTACGACTTGGACCCTATGCGTCGTAGGGTCACTTGATGAGTCATACAACTCAGTCATAGTCGGATAGTATGGGTTCCTGTGGGTACTGTCCAGCCTACAACTGGAGCTCACGAGTTTTAAGGTCACCCGTAACGACTGGCGATGATTTTCAGCTTTATTTAGAAGGGGCACTTTGATCATTTTCCTTCTTACCTCCTTAGACCTCACGTCCATAAAATACTAAGGAGGGTTATTTTTAACACTTTAACATATCAAATACTCTCTTTACTTTCTCAAATTCCCCATTCAAGTCAAGGCTAGGGTTTTAAGGGAAGTGGTCATCTAGGGTTCAAAGGGTAGTTTCTTCCTTAATTTTCTTGGTGATTAAGGCATCTATCTCTCTCATTACACTTGAATTTTCTTAATTTCATGAAATTGATTTATTATTCACATGATTTTGATGTTGGATTTTGAATTATGGGTTGAGGGTTTTGGATACAAATTGTTTGAGTGTTTTTTCCATGATTACTATTAATTTATTATGCATTGAATAGTTGATTTGTACACTCATTGGGGTGCATGGAAATGGTGAATGAATTTAGGGGTGCAAGGATTCCCCAAACTTGCGAATAATGTAATTAGGGGTACAAAGATTTCCCAAATAATAGAATTTTGGTATTGAAATTGATAAGAACCCCAATCCACTTACATACTTGGTTTTGGAATGTAAATTATCAATTGTCTTGGCGTATTTCTTTAAAACTAATGTATTGCATAAATGGTAAAATAGTAAAGGATGACTTTGAAAACCTTGTGGGGTACAAGGATTTCCCCCAAGCGGATAATAATGGTCTTGAAAATCTTTTGGGGTACAAGGAATCCCCCAAGTTAATTTTTAATAATAGAGTCTGGGGTACTAGGATTCCCCAAAGTGTTGGCTTAATGACATTGCTTGCTAGCTATAGTTGGGATGATGATACCACTTAATGATTGACTCCTTAATGCAATGGTTGGGCTATATGTTAAATGTTTTAATTGGGTTTAATGGGGGTTGTGTTAGCTAGTCGTGAAGGTGTGAGACCCGAAAGACTCATATTTGTCGACATAAGGGTTGGGTCTTGATGATCGTGTGCTTATGTCACATACACAGACACACTCTCTTTCTATAAATATATATATATATGTATATATATATATATATTAAAAGTGTGAAGACCCTTAGAAAAGTGATTTAAATTTTTTGCCCTTCATTAAAACACCATGTAATAGACAAAATCGTCTTCTCACTATTTTTTAATATTTAAAACATAAAATTTATTTAAATTTAATCGCTAGACATTTACTTAATTGAATTAAGTTATATACTTAAATTTAGGACTTTAGAAAAAAAAAACAAAAAAAAAAAAGCATACATCTAAAAGAAAAGGGAGCAAAAAATTTGTAAGAAATTACCTTATTCCTTTGTACCTCTAATATAATCATTAGACCTTTATTTAATTGAATTAAATTATATGCTTAAATTTAGAACTTAAAAAAAACAAAAAATAAAATTAAATACTAACTAAATAATTTAGTTGTTGGGAATATACTAGGTTCGTTGTTGTTGTTGTATAAATAATTTACTTAGCAAAAAGAAATATCATCATAAATAATTTATTATCATAATTAATTTTTACTTTTTCAAAAAAATAAAAAAAATGCCATATTTAAGTAACCTTTTTTAAAGAAAAAAGATGTTCGACTTCTATAAATTGAATAATCTTCCTTCTACAACACGTAATAGAACAACTAATTATTTTTATATGTTTGTAAGTAACTTTGTTATTGAGTTTCTAACTTAATTTTTTTATTTAATATTCAAATTTCAGATTTCTTTTTTCTATTGTGCGGGGGTTATTGATCAAGAATAACAAAACAACTTTTTATATTTGTAAGTAACTTTCGTTATTGAATCTCTGACGTAAATCGTGATTTTCGATTTCAGGTTTTCTTTTTCATTACACTGAATTTCTTGATGATTTTTTTTTTATTATGCTGGTGTTACTGATCAAAAATAAGAAAACATCTTGTTGTGTTTGTAAGTAACTTCCGTTATTGAATCTTTGACGTAACTTCGTGGTTTTCGATTTCTGATTTTCTTTTTCATTACATTAAATTTCTCGATCATGAATAATGAATGTTCTTTTATGTTTGTAACTATAGCCTCGATCGAGATTTATTTCACACGCCAATCTAAAACTCATAATATTGTTAAAGGGAAAAGAATTATTGTATATTTTAAGTACAAAATATTGTGATAAGTAAAAGGGAGCGAATACTTTTTTTATGAATTGACACAATATACACATGCAACACACATACTTTAGAGGCTTATTATTTTTAGATATTTTCTTTCGAATCGTTGAAGATGAAGAATTTTGTAAGATACAAAATAAACTTTTCTTTATTTTCTTGGCATAGACAAAATAAAAAATTTTACTGGGCACTTCAATAAACTTAACGAATTATAATTTTTGTTTTTTTATCTGATATTTTTTCAAATATTTATTGTATTTTCTATGCAGATTTGTTGCCTATCTTTTTCTGTAAAAGAATTGCTTTTGTTTTAGGAAACATATATGAAGAAAAGGTAACGGTACAATTTAGTTGACTTGGTTAACTCCCTGAAGAAGTTTTTAATTTAATTTTCTTGATATTGGATGAATGAAAAATACCAACTTAATAAACTCTAGACTAATTTTAATTGTCTTTACATTCCCATAGAAAATTTCTGAACTGTTTGCATGGAATCCAAAGGTTAAATGTCGCACTTTTAGGATAAAATCAAGTCAAATTGCACAACATTATTGTCAATCACTAATCGGTCTTCTTAGTGAAGACACCAAGGCACAAAACATAATCACATCGTACTTCACAAAGGATAGAGAATTGAATCACATGAGTTCACATTAGAGCGGACACTCCAAACCTTTACAAATTTTTAAACAATGAAAAGTACAATTTTTGACTAAATTCTGATGTAAAATCTAAACACTACTTGTATTGCATGTTAAAATATCTTTAATCCTCAGCTATTACGCATGTACTTGCTGAAACTAAAATAAAACCCGACTAGTTTTTCAAATTTTTCAATGAAACTATAAATCAAAAGTATACAGTTAACTTACAAATTTGATATACACATGAGTACAAAATTATTTTAAAAATAAAATTTACTGACAAATATAAGGGAATCTCAATGTATTCCATATTCTCACTATCTTATTTGTATTTTAGATATTACAAATGCTATATAATTAATTAAATAAATTATCTATCTTTACATGTTCAAAATTCACTTATATTATTTAAACAAATATCATTTAGTGTAGCATTTAAACTCATTAAAGTGAGATACACGCGTGAAGCGCATACACCTAAACTAGTGTGTATATATATATATATGCATATGCTTGTGTGCATTTAAATTTTTTGGCTGATTTAAGATTATTAATCATTGCATTACGTTATCCATTATTCCTGAGTTACATGCTAGCGCTCAACCCGCTAACTGTCTTCGAACGATGTATCCTCACGCAATGCAAGCACTGAAAATACTTCTATTTTTCCTGTGCGGTGACTAGGTGATCGTGGAATAGCTCGTGAATCCGATTGAAGTGGTGAGATTCCATACTTCGAAAACCTCATTTAATGTTTTGTTTTCCTATTGTCATAGACTATTCTTTTGGCTTTTTTTTGGCTATCATCGGGGGCATGACCAGACTTAGATTGTCTTTGATTTTGATAGAGGCTTTGTGGATATTACTTTGGACTTGGGTATTGGTTATAGGTTCTTTTGGCATATTATAGATGTCTTTGAATTTACCTTTTCTATTTTGTTATACGTTTGAAATTCAGTATCTATTAGTTTGTATGCTTTGTTGATAAGGCCAAGGGGATAGTCTCCGGTCCACGACATTCTTGGAGATATCCATCACGACTAGGCCCTGGTTTGGATCGTGATATTGGGTCTTGAGTCGGGAACCGGGATCGGGTCTCGAATCGAGTATTGGTTAGGTCTCAGGTTGGGTGTTGGGGTCAATTTTTGAGTTGGGTATCAAAGTCGAGTCTTGGGGTCAATTCTCGGGGTTGATTATTGGCTATCGGGTTCGGGTCCTCGTTCGATTGTTGGGTTCGATTATCGAGTTTGGATTTTGGGTCGGATCTCAGATCGGGGGTAGAAATTGGATCCTTATTTAGATGTCAGAGTCTGGTCCTGAATCAGCCACCTGGATGGATTTTCGGGTCAGAAATAATTTTTCGGAAAAGTAATTTTTTACTTTCTAGCTAAATACTAAAATATGTATTTTGAAAAATAATTTTCATCCACCAAACAAAAACTAGAAAATATTTTTTGAAAAATATTTTTCACTCAATAACCAAATATGAGAAAATAAGAAAAAATCAACTTATTTTTTGAAAAAAATATTTTTCATGAAGAATATTTTTCCTTCATACCAAACATACCCTAAGCCAAAATTATTCTTGTATTATTATTCATTTAAAAGAAACAATGATCATATCTTGACCCAGAAACAAGATTGAAGTAGATTTTAGAATCTGGAAACTAGTCTTCCAAAAACTAAACAAATTTGGCAATTTTTTCCCCCAAAAAGTGCTTTCAAAAGCTACCGTCAATTGGTTCCATAATGTGTATTAATACTTTGTTTGACTAATATTTTAAAACATAGAAAGTGATTGGTTTAGAAATTTAACATATTGCTAAATACAAACTTTTACTCCCCAAAGATATTTTTATCAATATATTATATATTTATATTATTTTTATTTCTACTATATAGAAATGTGAAGAAGGGACGACCAAGGACACTAGCAAATATCCCACATCCCTAGCTCTAGAATAATTCATATTTCTCATACTCAGTCCACACAAACAATCGGTATACTATTTCACTTTTCTCCATATATCTAGAAGAATCAACATTTGTTGAAGTCATCCTTGCTATCATTCTTCCTCATGTTGGTGTTTTCCTCTGTTATGGCTACAATGTAAGATTCTTTTTCCTAATTAAACAATAAAAAATTTCTAGTTATTAGTTCAAGGGCGTGGTTCAGTTTCGTGTTATTTGCGGCGGTGTCTGTGGTATCAACGTCGTTGTTTGTGATTAGTCTGTGTTGGAGCTGTAATTCTTTTGATCAATTAAAGCCAATGAGGTTGGTGATAGGGAAATTAGGGTTTTGGGGTTTGGAGATTGGGTTGTTCTATGGAGTGCATTATGTGTATACAAAGCGAGAGGTTTTGCAGTTCCCGATTATCCAGGTATAAAAATGGATTCTTTATTACAAGTTTATTATGTTATTTCATAATACAAAGACTTTTATATAGTATGTGTCATGAATTTTGATCTTCAATATGCTTCAAACAGTTTTAGTATTTTAATCTCAAATCAAGTGTAGTGAATTTGCTATGTAATTAACAAGTTGACCACTCAATTCGATAATAATTTACTCCCAATCCAACAATAATTTGATTCAAGTTCGTAGAAACACAAAAGGTCAAGTCAGTAATTGAATGGAATATAACAACTAACAGTAACCAGGAATGTTGATTTAAATCAAAATGGTACAGCGTCAACTCCCAGTAATCAGGTCATCACTAAGATACTTGAAATGAGAATGAGAATGCAGCTTTCAATATGATCTATAGCTCAAACTAATTAGCTCATTCATTTAGGAAAATAGCAATTTGATAAATTGGTAATTAGTAAAGAATTTGATAGTATGTGTTGAGAGAGAAGATAAGTAAGAGCAAGAAGAACACGAGAGGGGGTTAAGGAATTACCAATTTTTCACATGCTCTCACACTGGAATTTTGATGTATGATTGTATTCATAGTTGTTTCCTTATGGTATCCTAACCCTTCATTCTCTTTAATCGGAGCCATCCACGTGTTTTAACCTCTTTTTGAACATTGTCCAATTTACTGTGAATGAGCTGACTAACCTCCTGTTTTAAAATTTCAACTATCTTTTTGGATGAGTTCTTTCAACTTTTCATCCACTTTTCTACATTCATCATGGTGCAATTTCAGGTGAGATTCATGCATAAATATAGCTATTTCTTGATCATAAATCTGTAAGATATGCACATAAAACATGTTTCTTGATTAAGCTTTTTTACTATTGCGATAATTGAAACACAATAAACAACAATAATGAATATCTACAGCTAAATCGTAAACTAACATACTATGTTGCACGATAATACTCCTCCCCAACTACCTTCTACTCTAATAAGCGTCCTCCACATCCCCCTATCTAAGGTTATGTCTTCGATAACCTGAATGTGCGCCATGTCCTGCCTAATCCCCTTTCAATTTTCTTTTTTTTTAATTCTGATAGCTTTTATCATTTAGATTATTTTCCCAACCAATGATTGGAAGGAGGGAGAAGAAGTCATGTTGATCACCTGCCACCTTATTAATCTAGACCTAGACTTGGTCAATAGAGCCATTAAAGAAAAACTTGAGAATTTCTGCAATGAGCTGTTAGGAGACTCTGACTAAGATTGTTTAAATTGACCTTGGTTATATTTGTCTCAGTTCTTGCTCATGGTTTTGTTTTTACAGATATGAAATGAGATTTAACATGAAGAGCGATGCAGCTTCACAGAAGTAATTATCCGAGTGTTATTGATTTTCCAAGGATCAATGAGAACTACACTGGCAGGTCAGTCTCCTATACTAAAATTATCAGGCAATTTAATCAACGTAGCATAAGTATCGATCACATAAAATGCTTGGTGATAAACACCTTCATTTATCATCTGTCTATTCTTTTGTAATTATGTTCATGATTTTTAAGATGTGTTTTTCGTATGTATTAGCTTTATGTTCCTCTTTGGTTTTGATTGTTTGTTCTGGTTTCCCTAAAGTTTTATCAGTAGGCCTTTCTCTCATGTTGGTATAATAATAGTAACTCTGTTGAAATTTAGAAAGCAGCATTATGTATATGGAACTACTTTGAACAACATTGCTAAGGTAACTGAATCATCAAATTTGATTTGCAGGCTGAACCAAAGACTGGAAAATCACAGCTTGAAGTTGGAGAAAATATTCGAGGCATATTTGATCTTGGACCTAGAAGCTTTAGTTTGGAGGCTGTATTTGTTCCTAGTCAGCCTGGTATAGAATGTGAAGAAGACGATGGCTACTTGATATTCTTTGTGGATAATGAGAACACTAGGTACCTTGTCTTTCACTCCCTTATTTGCATTATCATGAGCATCAATAAGACCATTCTGCATTGGTGGTCTTCCAAATGTTAGGAAATAAGGAAAATTTCTTCTGTTCTACTATTTAAAGTGATGGTGGCAAAGAGTCGGCTAAGAAGTTTGTTGTGTCTAACAGTTGCACCCGCATAATGTAAAGAGCATAACGTATTCTACTTCTTAGAATTGTGTGTGGAGAGAGAAAGTTTGCAACCATAATATACTGAATCTACATGCTTTTAAGGTCATATGATGCTCAATTGTCTATTTCTTGTTCACATTGATATGAGCATAGTTAGAAAAATGCGTACAGGAGAGAGCCTTCACTATTTAGTTATAGTTTTCTTTTGACTTTATTTAGACAAAATTGAAAGTAGGAGCATGTCCTTGTTTCCCTTGCACATGGTGTACCTTCATCTATCAATTATGTTTCTATCTTTGTTCTTAGGCTCATATGGAAATGAAAAGTTTATAACTGAAATTTAAAACTGAAATCACCTTAACCGAACCATTCTCTTATAAATTTATGCAAAAAGTCAGTTGTGAATGTAATTGATGCAAAAACAATGTCCGTGGAGCCTGTGGCAGTTGTTGAATAGCCAAAAAGAATTCCTTATGGATTCCATGCTTTCTAAGGAGGTTTAAATTGGTGTTCCCTTATGACTTCTACGTTCATAATTTGATTGATTTTTATCTAGGTATTTTTTTATTGTTAGATAATTGATAATGAATTTGAGCTAAAAAATAATTTTTTGAATAGTGGATTTCTTTTATATCTAGCTGGGTATTGGTTTGTTGTTAGATAATCGATAGAAAATTTGAGCAAAAAAATGATTTTCTGGAGGTACAAATCGGGTCAAAAAGTGAATTATGAGCCCAACATAGTTATTAGTAGCTTCTCAGCACATTCATAATATGTAGTGTGTTGTGGCACAGAATTGCGATGGATCAGGTTGGGGATATTTGGATTCATGATTAAAATTGGGTACTTTGAGTCGGATATTTGGGTTGGGGTGTGCATTCATTGATTTGTTTACTAGAGAGTTTATTGATTTGAGGTTACCTAACAAAGTGTTTGATAGAATGCCCGAGAGAAATGTTGTTACTTGGACTTTGATAGTTACTAAATTTTCCTTTTCAAAAGGAAAAGACGTGAAAATATAGAGGACTAACTTTCACATGGAGATCTTTTTTGCTTGCTTCGTGCTGCTCTTATTAGTATTTTTTTCCTGATTTCTATCCATTTTGGGTTCAATATATGATTCCAAAATATTAGTATTATTTACTCCCTTCTTGGCTTCTTCCCAATTTAGGTGTCCAAAATTGAATTTAATTTCTTTGTATTTTGAAAAAACAATAGTATCTGATATTTAAAATAGATTTAAATTTATCAATTGAGTAATTAGGTTTTAACAATAAAAGTTTGCAAAGTATACATCTATAACATTTGCTTTATGGGTAGTCTTATGTGCGTATAACTAAAAAACTCTATTTACACTTCACTATGAAGTAATATTTGATTTCATGTAAGATCAAAGTTTTAATTGACACCCCATTCTTAGATTGGAAGAGGTGGGAAAGCTTCTTTTTTCTTCTTTTTAATTTTCATTCACACTCGAGTTTGATTATTGTATCAATAGTTACTGTTTTCTAATATCCGATGATATTGGTTTGAAAATGATTCTGATGATCTTTAAGTTAATGCAGTCAACCCTCTGATAGCTTTGGTGCTGGTAGAGGTTATGGACGAGGTCCAGGTGGAAGAATGATGGGTAGACGTGGCGGGCGAGGCTTTTGGTAATTCATTCTCACTTGTCCTGTTAATCTACTATGAATATTCCTCTCCGTGTCGGGTTGGAGGATATTGTTTCATTCTGTGTTTGCTAACTTAACATAATAGTCTTCCATGCCTTCATTTCATTACAACCATTGTGCCTCGATCCGAGCAAGTTGCTGCGGATTTTATGAATCCTTACTGTTCAAGTATCCCATGCACCTTCATTTCATTCTTTTGTAGAATTTAATAACAAAAAACTCACAAAGTTAATTGTAATTTGAAACTTTTTAGATCTTGTGGTTAAGTTTCTCTGACTTGCCATGTTGGTCGGATAACTGTCAGGATGCTTTTATGTATGTATTACATTTTCAGGTTGCGACTGGTTAGATGAATTTCTGACTGTGATTGAGTTTGTTGGCTATTTTATTTTATTATTATGCTCAAACTGGATGCTACTCTTCTAGGTTGGGGTGGCGGGTTGGAACGAAAAACATCACCACCAGGTTATGTATGTCATCGTTGTAAGGTGCCTGGTATGTTTCTTATGTTTCATCCATCAAGTGGTCATTTTCTATAAGAAATCTGCTATTAGCATACTGAGTCATTGTATCCAATTATGACAAAAATCCTTAAATGGCATTTTATTCAGCACTCCCAACAAATGGCGACTTAAAGATGAAAGAATGGTTGAAGATCATAGACATGGAAAACTGGGGAAACTTAATGAATGCCCCACTCAAACTACACGTAGGTACTAATGAAAATTCCAATGAATACACCAACCCCTTTTCTTATATTTTATTTCTATTTTTGGTTATAGTTGAGCTTGACTCATCAAGTAAACTATACAGAAATTGACCTTATCATATGCATATGTGGATTTTGGTTCAAATATGTCTAGCAAGAATCTAACTTACTGGAGCGCCTTATGTTGCTATGCATGATATTTTCAATATTTGAATCTTCCAGATCATAAAGGACTTGTACTAATTTAGTATTCCTATTATGATATTGAACAGTTGAACTTTAATTGTTCAGGGAAATCTTCAGCTGAGTATATCCCGAGACACATGAGGGGGAAATTAGAAACTTTGAGAGTTCAATATATTAACACGAAAGAAGTGAGGTTTTTCCTTACAATCAATTACATGGTGGATTGTTGTTTTCGAACCTAAAGTCCAGTTGGAAGAGTTTAGAGATTTATATGTGGCTTGATTTTTCTACAGAGTCACCATTGGCACTTGGAATAAAGCGGGAAGACTTTGAGATGAGGATCTAGAAATTGATGAGTGGCTTTTTATGCAAGAACCAACAGATATCTATATTCTTGCATATGCCCAAAATGATTTTAGGCACTTGTCAATTGACAACACGTTTCAGAGAAATTGGTTGCACAAATGGAGGTTGACGTATCCATCCCCAATAACTTGTTAGTCATCTTCTTTTATTCTCATCAAGATTGCCCCAAGTTGTACAGACATATCCCAAGGTATGTGAACAATATCCGCGAATTAGCTAGAAACATGAATTTCCTTTGTTAACTAATATGTACAACTACAGCTATTATCATTCTCATCTTCAGGACTTCAAATCTCTAACGGATGGGGTTCCAATCCTTTTCAACGAATTCAGGTTCTGAAGTTGAGAACTCGGTTGGTGCTGAGTTCGGTACTAATGAGTTGGGTTATACAACGTGTGTGAATCTACCTCCGCTCGCTCAAGAATTATTTGTTGTTCATGAATGGAGGTTCTTCAAGCATATCTTTCATGGAGACAATCAGAATGTAAGTTCAAGCATTTGAGCATTTTCAGTGAAATATCACCAACTGTATTACATTGGTTAGTTTAGAATTAAGTAAAGCTAAGTATTTAGATGTAGGATCAAATATGATGCTTAAAAGTACTTTGGTTTTCTTGCAGGTCACTTAAACAATCAATACAATGCTTATTTGTGGAAGTTTTTATTTTTTGGAATGTCAGAAAAGGAAGCCAAACAGATTCTTAAGGTTTTGTAGTTCATAACCCAAATATGAGACTAAAAATAATTCAAGTGTAATTTATTGATTTATTCCCATTCGTAAGAAACAACAACTTATGTTTCTCTTTGCTTTCATGCATTTAAAAGAACACTAAATCTTCTGCTAAGAAATGGGGAACTTAGCAAAGTGTACCGTTATCTAGAAGAAGGTGTGGAAGTCTAATTTAGAATGCAGAGGTTGTCGCTGTTGACATTGCAGGCTATCAAACTGTTGGAAGTAACAGGTGGTTCTTAAATGGTAGCATCTATAAAAGAAAAGTAATTACATGCATGTAGAAGTCTTCATATAAAATCACATATTAGATAAGGTCTTAAAGAAAATTATAGTGACGGGGGAAAAAAGATTATGGAAGTTCAAGCAAGGTTTATAGAGTTACATATTTGCCTACAGATATAGTCAAATTGGTTGAAATTCATCAAAGCAAGCAATCACGGCTTACTAATACATGTCAAAGTTCAAGGTATGCAATAATTAGTTTATATTTTATCTTGATATGCAACTTGATTATTATATTACGTTCATAGCAAAATTACGCGTTAGGCCCGTGCAAAGCATAGGCATACCTATCTAGTTTTATTATATAGAAGAGTGAGTTGGAGAGCGATCAAGGGTATATTTGTCATTTCATATTTAAATGGTACAATCATTAGTCAATAGTCATATCAATTAAGAACTCCATTAGCCACTTTTTTTTCTAGGTTATTTGTTTATATTTTCTTAGTGGATCCTTTATGTGGCTAACAACATTTTTACTTACAAGTTTCAACTTATTTAACCACATTATTTACAAAGTAATATTTTAAATAAATATAAATATCAGTGTAAAGAACTTTTAATATAATATATAAATATATTTATATGTAAGGTTTCATAAAATTGAGATTTGTAATCTTCAAAATAAAATATATTATACTCCAGGTTCATTCCTTTTTATTTGCACCATTTGAGTTGTGCTTATATTTCTAAACATTTGGTTCATTATCTTCAAGAATAGTTTGAACAGAATCTTTTTTTTTTTGCCCTTGTTCAATAAATGTAATCATCATTAATTTGGAAAGAGATATAAAATTTAATTAGGGGTATATTAGTGAAATTGCTTTTAATTTTATAGGAGTAAGAGACTAAATTGTGTTTCTAACCCAAAGAGAGTAAATAAAAAGGAATGAAGAGAGTGCGATATGACAGATAAATTAACCCGCATGTAAAATAACTTTAAACTAACATTAAGTAACGTCTATTTTTTAATACCCTTAATAAAAATTTTAACTCCACCAATATTATATTAATTTGATTTTTGCTTTATTTTTTAATAGATAATTTTCAACCATCTATAATGTATCTTTAGTATTTCATATTATTTTATTATGAAAATGAATATTTGATATATTTATATGGATAAGAACAATCTCTTATCTCCTTAATATAAACACACTATTTACTTTTATTTATTTAGTATATTAGGTAAAAATTATCATATTATAAGAAAATATTGCACGTAAGATTTTTTTAAAAATGTTAATTTACTGAAACTTATAATTTTAATTTACCCTCTTGTATAATTTTCAAATAAAATTTAAAAATAAAAATATTAAAATTAGTTGCTTAATTCAAGAAAATGTGTTTAAGCCGATGTTAAAATAAGCATTGAAGCATATTATATTTAAATTTTAATTAGGACAATCTAAATAAGTTGTAAGCTAGCTACTATTTGATTTTATAAAAATTAAAATTGCTCTTTTAAAGTGTTATTTCTATTATCATTTTCTATCATATTTATTTAAAAATATTAATTTAATTTTTTATATAAAATAACAAAATATTGATAAATACATTTAAAACTGTAATATTGGACCCGTAAAATGGGCCCTTCATTATCTAGTATATTATAGAAGAGTGAGTTGGCGGACGAACAAGGACAAAATTATCATTTCATACAAAATTTAGAATATTTATTTATATGATATAACTTCAAAACAGATATTTAAAATATAATTTTTTTAAAAAAAAATTGAAGTACGTTAAATAGTCAGTGTAAAGAACTTTTGCTATATTATATAAATATATTTATATGTAAGTTTTCATAAAAATTGAGATTTGAAATCTTAAAAATAATATATATATATATATATATATATATAATACTTCATTCATTTTTTTATTTGTTCTATTTAAGTTGTGCTTATATTTCTAATATTTGCTCTTTTAATCTTTCAAGAATAATTTGAACAAAATCTGCTTATCATGCCCTTGTTCAGTAAATGTAATCATTATTAATATGGAAAAAGGCATAAAATTTAATTAGGGGTATATTAGTAAAATTAATTTTAATATTATAGGAGCAAGAGATTAAGGTTTGTGTCTAACCCAAAAGAACAAATAAAAAAAAAATGAAGAGGGTACTATATAATAGATAAATTAACCCGCATGTAAAATAAATTTAAACTAACATTAAATAACATATATTTTTTAATCCCTTTAATAAAAAATTTAACTCCACCAATATTAGTTTGATTTGCACTATATTTTTTATAGAAAATTTTCAACTTTCAATAACGTATTCTTATTATTATTATATTATTTCATTATGAAAATGAATGTATGATATATTTATATGGATAAGAAGAATATCTTATCTCCTTAATATAAATAAACTATTTACTTTTATTTATATAATATATTAGGTAAAAAGACCATATTTTAAGAAAATATTACTCGTAAAATTTTGTAAAAAATGTCAATATACTGACACTTATAATTTCAATTTATCCGCTTGTATATTTTTTAAATAAAATATTAAAATTAGTTACTTAATTCAAGAAAATGTGTTTGACCTAGTGTTAAAATAAGCATTGAAGTATATTATATTTTAATTTTAATGAGGGCAATTTAAATAAGCTAAAGTCTATTATTTGATTTTATAAAAATAAAAAAGATTAGCTTTTTTAAAATTGTTATCGTTATTATCATTTTCTATCATATTTATTTAAAATATTAATTTAAATTTTTTTATAAACTAAGTAAATACAGATAAATATATTTAAAACTATAATATTGGGCTCGTAAAATGGGCCCTTCATTATCTAGTACCTATATATAAGTGAGGATACCAAGTTTTGGTAGTCCTCACAAAACTTTTTATCCATTCTTGTTGCTCCATATGGCTCTTTCTTTTGTTCATGTTGCTCTTTCATTTGTTTTTATTTTATTTTTTCCTTTACAATCATTTCTTTCTTTTATCTTTTCCTTAATTTATCTGACACTCAATTCTTTTTCTTTTCTTTTTTTTTTTAAATCTTTTTATTTTAAGTATATTTTTGCATGAATATTTATTATTGATGTATCTTGAGTCTTTAATATTGTACTCCTTCCATCTTAATTAAAGTTTCTGAATTTTGTGCTTTTAAATTAAAAATATGTTCCTTCTATCCCATATTAGTTGTCTACTTTCTTCATCACATGCCCTTACATAATCATAAATAAGAAGAGTAGTTTTATAAATTATTTTAAAAAAATTATAAATTTGCATACACTTAAAAAAGAATTTCAATTGTTAAAGTAAAATAAAAAAATTCAGTTAATTCTATTTTGTTTTGAAACTTGACAAATAATTTGGGCTATTATTGTTGATAATGTGGACAACTAATATGAGATGAATGGAGCATGTAGTTTTTAAATCTTGTAGTCTTAAACTTGTCATGTAGAATGTTAAAATTGAAAAACTTACAAAATATAGAAAAAATCTTTTTTCGGAGACATACCCAAAAAGAAGTAAGACATTTAAATTGAGATGAATGAATAGTACATTTTTATGAATGTAGCTCTTTACTTTCTCTGATCTATATTATATTTTATTTTTAACGTTTATACTTAAATTATAATGAATATGTTTTATCTAATGATGATGGTCTTAATAATTTTTTTAAAATAAAAATTAAGACAACTGAATTTTTACATAACCAAAAACTTATAGTAAATTGGTACTATTTAATTAAGGTAACGTAATGAAGATTACTTATTATTTATGGAGGAAAATAATTTTGTAAGGAGTATGTCAAAACCAAAAATATATAACTAAGAATAAAAAAAGCCAATTAAATTACTCTTTATAATTTTTTATTGTAAATTTTTGAAAAATTTAGTAATAATGAAAATTTTTGAACAATTCATTTTGATGTGTCATTAGGTTTTATTAATTATACAGTAAAAGAATATGATACAAATAATTTTTTTTAATTAAAGTATTATTATTTTTATATTTAGAGTTTAGGTCCGGGCTTAGCACGGGCTACGGATAACTAGTATTTATATATATATGTGTGTGTGTGTGTGTGTGTGTGTGTGTGTGTGTAATAGGGGAGAATTCAAAGATTTGGTAGTACTAAGTTGGATTCCAACTAATGTTTATCCAAATATTTTGCCATCTTTAGTTAGATTACAACTAATGCTTATCAATTACTTTAAAAGTTTTTTTCTTCTTATAAATTTACCCTTTGACATGTGTTTTTAACTTATTATTTCGTATTAATTTGCTTCGTCTCCTTTTTCATATTATCCTTGATTTAGTTTAATATTACTTTACTTTTTGAGATACTTTACAATACCTTAATTTGCTTCCCTCCTCCCCCCCCCCCCCCTCTCCCCAACCCAAACACACACGTCTACCTCTTTTTCTTTTGCATTATCTATAATCTATATCTATATCTATAATAATATTAAAAGTGTGAAGTTCCTTAAAAATGTTGTTTGCACTTTTACCCTTCATTAAAAGTCTTCACTTTAGACAAAATCATCTTTTCACTATTTTTTTTATAATATTTAAGAGTTGAAAATTAATCAAATATAGTTATGGTAAAACCTTTCTTTATTAGAAGTCTCTATTAATTTATGGAATAAAAATTAAAATCTATCATATTTAGATAATTTCTTTCTTGAAAGAAAAGGTTTTGGACTTCTAAATCAGTTAGAATTTTATCTCATATATATATTCAAAATGTGAAGCGTCTTAAAAATGTAGTTTGAACTTTTTACTCTTCACTAAAAGTCTTTACTTTAGATAAAATCATCTTTTTACTATTTTTTTCTAGTATTTAAGAGTTGAAAGTTAATCAAATATATTTATGGTAAAAACTTTCCTTATTAGAAGTCATCTATCAATTTATGAAATAAAAAATAAAATCTACCATATTTAGATAATAACTTTCTTGAAAGAAAAGGTTTTGGACTTCTAAATCAATTAGTATGTAGTTAGAAGTCCAAAACCTTTTGAATTTCTTAATATATTAAAAGTGCAAAGGGTCTTAGAAATATTATTTGAATTTTTTGTCCTTCATTAAAAGTCTCTGCTTTAGATAGAATTGTCTTTTCACTGTTTTTCTAATATTTATAAGAGTTGAAAATTAATTAAATATTTATAGTAAAACACAACTAATATCTTTTTCCTTAGTTTAAAAATTCTAAATCAACTAGAGTTGATTTTAAGAAGATCTAAAAAATCTAGAAGTAATATGAAAGCATTAGAGTAAGAAAGATATAAGAAATACCAAAATATTAAAAGTTTTAAGTAAGTAATCAAATATTTTCTAAAAGTTAACTTTAAAAATAAATAAAGATTTTAAATATAGAAAAAAAATAATCGTACTACTAATATGATTCAGATCGACGCATCTCTCTTAGACTCTAGCAGCAAGAAAAAGAGGTACTGCATAACAAATGCAAACATAGCGATCCATTAAGCACTTGAAACTTCGAGTGGTAATATATATCTATATCTATGATATATTAAAAGTGTGAAGACCGTTAGAAAAGTGATTTGAACTTTTTGCCCTTCATTAAAAGACTATTCTTTAGATAAAACTGGCTTTTCACTATTTTTTCAAATTTATTATTTAATTATTTATTATTATATTAACTAGACTTCCTAAAATATATGAGACTCCTAAAATATAAGGTAGGATAATTAATTAATACTTTTCTTTCTACTAGACTTTCTAAAATATATGGAACTCCTACAATATCTAGTAGGAGAATTAATTAATATTTGTTTTTCTGCTGTTCAATTAGAAAAATACTCCTAAAATAGGACTCTGTTAAGGAAATACTTTTATAAATATATAGATGTACGTTAAACTAGAGAACAAACCCGTTTGTCTATTGGGAGAATATGATTGATGCTCATCTAACTTAATTCGATTGCATGTCTAGATTGGTGAATACTTAATTTTCTAACCCTCAACTTCTTCACTGTTTTTGTTAGCATAATAGAATTCAACATGTATGTATATGTATTTCTTCTTTGTTTTCATTCAAAATCATTCTTTAGGGTCAAAATTTTGACTCAGACAAGAATTAGTTGGATCAAAATGAAGCTTTGTGATCACTATTATATTATTTTTTTATAGTTTATAGATCGTAGATGAATGTCGGCTGGCTTTGAAGAATTTCTCGTGTAAAGGTTAGGTATAATTATATTATTTTGATATCTTTATGATCTTATTATTTTATTTTAATTAACAGATGCTAGATGAATGTGAGTCAGCTTTGAAATTTTTTTTAGGTAAAGGTTAGGTTTAATTGTATTATCGTAATATTTCTATTAGTTTGTTATTTTGTGGTAGTTTACAGTTCGTAGATGAATCTCAATTGGCTTTGAAAATTTTTTGTGCGTAAAATTTAAGTTTAATTGTATTGTTTTGATATCACTTTTATCGTATTATTTTGTTGCACGTAACGATCGAAAAATTTGATGAAATGTGTGATATTTGTGATTTTGTGTGATTTGAGTATTTTACCCCTCCCCATAGTTGCATTATGATATTTCTGGGGTGTGGGAGTGATTGTCATGATTTTTGATGTATTTTGGTATCATTTATGCAATATTGTGGTTTTTTATGGCTTCGAGAGCCTTATTTTGGACTTATGTGGATATCTTTAGATCCGTGCAAGAGATGGTCAAACGGAATGCGCCAGCAGCTCCAGAATATCAATTTTAGGCTAAATAGACCTTCAGTTTGGATCCCGATGCACTCGAGCTTATTTCGACCTATTGGTCAGAAAGTTGAAAAATTAGAAATATGAGTGTGGGATCCACATTTGATCGAAACGACCTCAGATGGAAAATCCAACTTTGCCAGCAGATCCGGAATATCAATTTTAGGGTGTTAGCATGTTTGGTTGGCCTATAATACCTACTGAGTACAAGTGGATCGCACTCATGCCTACTGCACCCTTTCGGTGCAGGTCCTAGCTCGAATGCGCCTCAGTTTGATTGACTCGGGCGATTGTTGGAACTTCCAAGGTAGCGGGTGGACATTCATGCGCCCGAAGTTTACCTCTATTATTTTATAGTAGATATGTCTTTATTAGTATTCAGAGACTGTCACGCCCTATTTCGAACCGGTCGAAACAGCACAAGAATTATGGTGGTATGTCGTGACTCTTGGGATTTGAAAATTATTTTTTAGAGTCGCCACCTAAATTTTTAGGGAAATTAGAAAAAAACCATTCTTTATATAGAAAACTCTGTTTTGGGTCTTTCAAAAATATTTAGAGATTCTGAATAAGGATTTTGGTTACCCAAGGGGAAAGTGTTAGACATCCCTCAGGGCCTATCCGAAGATAGTCCTTACGCTTAGTTTAGGAAAATATTAAAAAAACTTATTTTGTTATTTGCTCAAAAGAATGATAAGAAAAATATTTATTATTATTTGTTATTCAAATGAAAATTTAAGGTATATCAAACATGACGTTACGACGTACAAAGAAAGTAATGCAATTATCGCAAAATATACATGCACTTTATGTATGAAAAGGATGATAATATAATTTTATATATATTAGAAAAATTTAAAATCATATAATTCTACAGGAAAAATCGAAGAAATATGTAGGTTTAAATGGTTAACTATAATTATTTATGAAGTAAATAAAGTATCTTATGACATAGGAATTTATTTGTGGAATGTACTTTCAAGAGTATAAAAAAAATAGATGCTGAATTATGGATGTATTGAAATTATGTAAAAAATAATAAGGATAATAATAATAATTGTAATAATGATAATAATAAATTAAAATAATGACGATAGTTTCAGTAAGATAATAATAATAATAATAAAATTAATATTGGTAATAACAATGATCAATAATAGTAACAAAATAATTATTATAATATAAAACAATATACCTTGTACGCGGTAACAGATGAATATATATATACCTTGCATTTCTATCTTGAAAACTCAAGTAAAATATGGCGCTAAACAATTAGGATTATTTATCAAAAAAAAAAAAAGAGAAGTTAAATTGGTGGGTGAACTCCTAAAATTGTAATTTTGTAATGTTTTCCTATTAGTTTTGAAAACTTTATTTTATTGTTATATATTTTAAGAGAAACATAAAGGTTACCATGCCCATTTTATTTAAACGTTTGCAATGAGTTTCGAAAGGTTAATCGAATAAAAAGCGTATTTTCTAATAGTAATCAACGTGTTGTTTGCGGAAATCAGGAAGTTAAAGCTACATGATAAAATCTACATGTATAAATAACACAATTCAACAATCAAATAAAGCTATTCTCAACAAGATAGACAACAAAAGTTATTCATTATAAAAGAACTCAATACGGATTAAAATATGAATTAAATCTGAAGACGATGAAAAGTATTAGACTCCATTTAGGCTCCTAATTTGCGAGACATCTGAGGCTCTACACTCCTATTAGCGTTTGACCCGATGTGAGGTCAAGATGAGTTCCGTTGGGGAACTCCAACTCCGGAATTTACATGAAAAAGAAAAAGAGGATAAAGATTAGAAGATCGTTCAAGTAGTTAAAGATAATATGACAACACCATATGAATAAATACCCCGATAAACATTTAGTCTTAAGTAAACAAAGCTAGGAATCTGAGTATGTGGGCTTATTCACAAATAGATACAAAAACACCTCTTTATTGCTTGACCAACGTTCACAATTAATAAATACCATTACTCATAGGGAGATAGAAACGAGCACTCACAGGGAAAACAAGCATATAATGAAATAATAAGAAAATCGAAGGGAAACTATTAAGTGGAAGTATTTACTGTCTTAAATATGTTGGCTTGATCTAATTAAAAAGAAAGAAGAAGCCTTTAGTACCAGATGGTATTCAACATGCACATCATTCCAAATAATATCTTTAGACTAGAAGTATAAGAATATATACATGTGGAAAAACTGAAGAAACATAAGCGTCACACAAAAGGGCACATAACAGATATCGCCAAGCTAAAGTCATTTCTCCACAATTTCTTGTTTAATTTTACCTCAGAACTCTAACCTCGGGACGTTGAGACAAGAATTAATTCGATTTGAGGCAAACAAATAACAACACTAAGAAAAATTTACGGCCGAAACAAATCACCTACCCACAAAACCACCCAGGGGTAACATGGACAAATGTTTTAACGAAATAACAGTAACATCACGGCGGAAAACTCAAACAAGAACAACCAGTATATCAGTGACTCTCCTAACTCTGCCAATTTCCTAGTGCCAATGAATCCTACATATACATATGTTCATTTATGAGCCAAAACTACTGTGGAAAGCATTTCTAAATAAATCGTTTTCTGGTTTTCAAATTCCACAAACCTTCTTCGTAGTAACATCCTAAAAAGTGAAGGATGACACAATTTCCTACTGTTGTATGCGTTTGCATTAAAACGAGAGCTTTGACGAGTTATATGATTTCAAAAGACGACGCAAATAGAAGGCGTTTCACGCATTTTTTGCATACTTCGACACAAAACAGTACTGAAATTAAAATGGCCATGCTTGGTATTTGACTTTACAGAGAAAACGAGTGATAACATCAATACGGGCTCAGAACACAGACAAGACCCTTTTCAACCACAACCATATTAACTTGGCAGTAATTCATACACCCAACCATCTCCGAATCAACAAACAACCATCAAAATTACCAACCATATATCCAAAGAAAAAAAAAAGAAAAAAAGAAAAAGAGACGAAGGCGAAATGAAAAGACAAAATCTTACATTTTGGGGGCAGCAAACTCGGGCTTTTAACGTCAAGCTACTTCCTGGTAACCATAAACTCAACTTCGGGACGTGAAGGTTGGACTCGAAATAATACAAAGAAGAAAGGGACAAACGATTCAGTAACTTGAATTTTACGAATTTCTACCCCTTTTTTGGTTTTCTTCGTTTTTTTTTTCTCTCTATTTCTTTTACACTAATTTCTACTATTCTTCTCTCGAATTTTTGGCCCTTTTCCCTAATCTTTAAACCCTTTTCGCCCCCTTTTTTTTTTTTGCATTTTTCCTCACCAGTAAAATCTTTTTCTCTCGAATTTGCTCTGTTTTTCTTACTCCCTTTTCCTTTCTCTATTTGTTTTTCTTGTTTTTCAAACTCTCCCCCAGCTAAGTTTTGCACTCCTCCGCACCAGTATTTATACACGAAATCCGGATGTGAAAGTTCGAATTTAAACACAAGAGAAAAGTTCCAACGGGTGAAACTCCATATGGAGAAAATCCCCATTCGAAAACCAAATTTCATAGCCTTTTAGACATCCATTTTGATGATTTTCGGACTTCAAAAACTCGGATTTGAAATTGATTTTGAATTGTTGCACCGAATCGGGATCTGTTCTTTCTGATTTTCACGGATTCGATGGGTTGGACGTTTAGAAAGAGGAGAGATTTTTTGGCAAGTGTGGCAGCTGCGTCTGCCATGGCCGCAGGCTATAGCAATTAGGGTTTTGATAGCTTTCATGGTTTTTGGTAAGATGGAGAAGACGAGAGAGAAGAGAGAGGAAACGATGTTCGGTTTTGGTATTGATTTGGGAAAGGAGAATAGGGACTGCCTGTTTCTCGAAAAATGGGGAAACCACGCGTGAACTGTTTTTGTTCAGAAGGAAAGAGACGGGTGAAAAAGCATTTAATGAATCGATTTTGAAAATTTGACCAATCTCGGTTTGTCCGATCTCTTGATCGGACGGATAAAAATAAATAATAATAATGGTAAAAAAAAATATTTATATATAGAGAGAGCTAAATATAAAAATGGATTAAAATTGATTATTTTTTTTATTCGTCCGATCATTTAATCGAACAGATTAAATTTAATAATAATAATAAACAAATAAATAGATGAATAAATAAATAAAAATAATTAAATATATAGAGTATATATATATATATATATATAAAGTTAAAAATTTTAGATTTTTGGGTTAAAAAAAATAAATTGACGGGCTAGATTGATTGATGTCGGTTAGATGAAAAGGTGAAATGGACATGAAAATTGTACTGAATTTTGGGCTAGTTTTCGGTTCTCTTGTTTGAAAATTATAAAAAAAAAAAAAAAAAAGTTGGGTTTGGATGAAATAAATAAATTGAATGTTGAATTATTGTTAGCCCGAATACTTTTCTACTGAAATTAAATTTATCGATGTTTCCTGATATTCTAAAAATTATTTTAGTTTAACGTATATAAATTACAAACATAATTCTTAGAGCGTCCATTCAATATCTTTTTACAATTAAATATTAACAAAATATACGTATATACATGTGTGTGTAAAATAAGGATATAAGCTATGTGTGAAAATAAGAACAAAATATATATATGATCACAATATCGCCTAAAATTAGAAAAGATGCGAATGCGAATACCCAAAGATATATATATTTCATTTGTTAAAATATTTAATTATATTTAATTTAAAAAATTTATATTATGATAGAATAATAGATTTCTCTTTTATTAAAATTCGAAGAAATAGAAAGAAAATATGAATCTTATTTTTTATTTAATTTTTAAAAATTATTTAGGGCCGAAGAGCATCGGTAAAATAATTAAAGGAAAAAGTGCGAGCCAAAATTGGTTGTCAATAGAGATAGTTATTATTCCTTTGTGGTTATTTTTTTGATGTATTTACTCTTGAATTGTATTAGTAGTTCTTACACTATTGACACCTAGTTTTGTGCATGATTGGTATTTTGAATAAGTTCTTTCTGCATTGTTATAATTACTTAAAAGGTTCGGCTTCATTCTAGAAGCCTTACCTTAGGATATTTCTTTCTTTTCCTCTTTTCGTATTGAATTGGGTGATAGGCTTACTTATCAAGGTACGCCGCGACAAGTGCCATCATGACCCTCGTTTTTGGATCGTGACAAATTGGTATCGCAACAGCCAAGTTTCATTGGTCTCAACAGTGTAAGAATGGGATGTCTAATAGAGTCTCACGAATTGATGCATAGACATTCGTATCTATCTTCGAGAGATTATAGGATGTCTTTAGGAAACATTTCTCATTTTATTCCTTATCGTACGAATTATTTCACATCTTGTGTTCTGAGTTGTGTTTCACTCTTTTTACGCGAATGGTGTGGCTTATACTACTATCTATTGAGAGATGCAGAGAGAGATTGGTGGAGGTCGCTTGTCAGTTATAGACCCCGCGATTCTTCTGATATGACTTGGAATCAGTTCGTCGAGGCTTTCTAGAGAGATTTGTGCCTTTATGTTTGAAAAGATCATATGCGAGATGAGTTTGATCATTTAGAGCAGGGCTCGATGACAGTTTCTGAGTATAAAGCATGCTTCCATGCCCTGTCTAGATATTTCTATGATAGCATTTCCATCGAGTCTAAGAAGGTTTGAAAGTTCGTAAAGGGTTTGGATGTTCCTCTTTAGTTGGCTACATCTCAGATGGTTGTGTTTGGGGTTTCTTTCTAGGGTATAGTGGATCATGCTAAGATGACAAAGGATATTCTTAGTGCATCTCAGGGAGGCGCCAAGAAGGCGCGGTATTTTGATAAGTTCAGAAGTTAGAACTTTTGAGGTAGAGATTTTAGAGATTCTCGTGGATACCATGGTAGGCTAGTGCAGGTGATTTTATAGAGTTCAGCTGGTGTATTTTCTAGTACAGCAGTTCAGGGTGACCGTTCAGGCTCAGTTGTACTTTCTCTTATTGAGACTGGTCATAGAGGTTGCTATGTGTGTGATGAGATTATTCATGTAGCCAAGGACTGTTCTCGCCATGTGTTTAGAGATATTCTTATTTCAGCTGTGAGAGGTAGAGGTTCTACTAAAGGTGCAAGAGGTAGAGATGGTAGAGCCCGTGTTGGTGGTCATGGGGCTACTCAGCCAGTTGGTAGTTGTGGACAGTGTTATGCTATACCAGTCAGATCTAAGGCGGAGGCTTCAAATGTTATGATCTCAGGTACTGTTCCATTTATTTTAGACCTGCATCTGTGTTATTTAATCCTGGATTGATTTTCTCCTATGTGTCTGTGTATTTCTCTTTGGATTTTGATTCTGTTAGTGAGCCTCTTTCCATGCATATTCGTATATCTACCTCGATAGGTGATTTTTTAGTGGTAGATTGGGTGCATCGATCTTGTGTTGTGGCTTTTGCCAAGTGTGAGACATTGGTAGGCTTGTTTGTATTAGATATGGTCGATTTTGATATTATTTTGGGTATGGATTGGTTGGCTCCTTATCATGTTGTCTTAGATTATTTTGCTAAGACTGTGACTTTAGCTTTGGCTGGTGTGACAAGGATAGCTTGGAAGGGTGCACTTTATTCGGGTCCTAAGAGGATTATATCTTATCTTCAGACTCGTAAATTAATTGAGAGGGGATGTAATCTTACTTGGCCCATATTCGTGACACCAGTATTGTTTCGCCGCCTTCTCTTGGATTTTATCTGTATCGTCCGTGAGTTGATGGATGTGTTCCTATGGACTTATCTAGTATGCCTTCGAATTGAGATATTGATTTCAGTATTGATATTGAGTCGGACACCAAGCCCATTTCTATTCCTCCTTATAGGATAGCCCCAGTAGAGCTGAAGGAACTGAAGAATTAGTTGTAGGAGTTATTGGATAAGGGATTTATTTGACCTAGTGTTTTACCTTGGGGTGCGCTCGTCTTGTTTATTAAGAGAAATGATGGGTCTATGCGAATGTGAATTAATTATCAATAGTTGAAATAGGTGACAGTTAAGAATAATTATCTTCTTCCTCGCATCAATGATTTGTTTAATCAACTTCAGGGTGTTGCGGTGTTTTTAAGATTAATTTGCGGTTCAGTTATCACCAGTTGGGGATTAGAGCTTCAGATATTTCAAAAATAGTTTTTCAGACTCGATATAGTCATTATGAATTCTTGGTCATGTCTTTTGGGTTGACCAATTCCCCTACCTCGTTCATGGAGTTGATGAATCAGGTATTTCGACCATAGCTCAAGTCTTTTGTTATTGTGTTTATAAATAATATCTTGGTGAATTCCAAGAGTGAGGTTGAGCATGAGGAGCATTTACGTATTGTGCTTCAGAGATTGAGGGATGAGAAATTGTACATGAAGTTCTCTAAGTGCAAGTTTTGGTTAGAGTCTGTTTCTTTCTTGGATAATATGGTGACTAAGGAAGGTATTATGACTGATCCAGCTAAGGTTGTAACGGTTCATGATTGGGATAAACCTATTTCGCCCATCGAGATTCATAGTTTTATTGACTTGGTGGGTTATTATCGGTGTTTTATTGAGGGGGTTTTCATCCATTGCAGCTCAATTGACTAAGTTGACTCAGAAAAAGATTTTCATCTAGAAGTCTGATGTCTGTGAGGCAAGCTTTGAAAATCTAAAGGATTTGTTGACTTCAGCTCCTATATTGAATTTGTCCAAGGAGGATGTAAGCTTTATCGTGTTTTGTGATGCTTCTGGTGTTGGATTAGATACTGTGTTAATGCAAGAGGACAAGGTGATTACGTATGCATCTCTTCAGTTGAAGCCTCATGAGAGGAATTATCCTACCCATGATTTAGAGCTGTACGCAGTTGTGTTTTTCTTGAAGTTGTGGAGGTACTACTTGTATGGAGTCCGTTGTGAGATCTTCTCAGGACATCGTAGCCTTCAGTACTTCTTCACCCAGCGAGATATTCATATGAGGCAATGTTGTTGGCTTGAGTTACTTAAGGATTATGACTGAACTATTTTTTTCTATCCGGGCAAGGCTAATGTAGTTGCAGATGCCTTGAGCCGAAAATCGACTAGCATGGGTAGCTTGGTGCATTTTTTTTATCCAGGAGAGGCTTTTGGCCTTAGAGGTTCAGTTTTTAGCTAACCAGATGGTTAGGCTTGATATTTAGACACCGGGGTATGTTTTGGCATTTGTGAATACTAGATCTTCTTTGATGGAGTAGATTCAAGCTCAACGGTTTGACGATGTTGGATTGGGGTTGATTCACGATAAGATGTTGAGTGGGGAGGCTAAGGAAGCCTCACTTGATTCAGATGGAGTTTTGACGATTGAGGGCTGAGCTTGTGTGCCGAGAGTGGTGATTGGATTAGGTTGATCTTAGAGAAGGCCCATTATTCTAGATATTCTATCCATTCAGGTTGACTAAGATGTATCGTGATTTGAGACAGCCCTATTGGTGGGGTGGTATGAGGCGAGATATAGCAGATTTTATGTCTCATTGCCTATGTTGTCAACAGGTGAAGGCCGAGCAAATGAGACCTGGTGGTTTGCTGTAGAGGTTACTCGTTCCCGAGTGAAAGTGGGAACGAACCACTATGGACTTCGTGGGTTGCCTCGTACTTCTCATTGTTCTGATAGTGTTCGGGTCATCGTGGATCGATTGACCAAGTCAACTCATTTTATTTTGGTTCAGGTCTTACTCAATGCTGAGAGGTTAGCCCATATCTTCATTTGTGAGATTATGCGTCTGCATAGTGCGTCCGTGTCTATTATTTCAGATTGAGTTTTTGTGTTCACATCTCACTTTTGGAAGGCTTTCAGGATGAGTTGGGTACTTGGGTTGATTTTAGCACAACGTTTAACATCTAGATTGATGGTCAGACAAAGCGGACTATCTAGGTTTTGGAGGATATGCTCCGCACATGAGTGATGGATTTTAGTGGCCAGTGGGAGCAGCATTTGGCTTTAGCAGAGTTTGTACATAGTAATTAATAGTAACTACCATTCCAGTATTGATATGACTTTTTTGAGGTGTTGTATGATAGGCATTGTCACTCCCCGATAAGTTGGTTTGATGTTTCAGAGGTGAGACTTCGAGGTACGTACTTGCTTCGTAAGTCTTTGGATAGAGTCCGGGTCTTTTAGGATAGACTCAGAGCGACTCAGAGTATGCATAAATGTTATGTTGATCATAGACTTCGTGCCTTGAGATTTGGTGTTGGTGATCGTGTTCTTCTTCGAGTTTCACCTATGAAGGGTGTGATGAGGTTTGGGAAGAAAGGCAAGTTTAGCCCTAGGTATATTGGTCCATTTGAAATTCTTTGGGCTGTTGGTGATGTGGCTTATGAGTTGGATTTGCCCCCTTATCTATCAGTTGTTCATCTAGTTTTTCATATTTCTAGGTTTCGTTGCTATATTCCTAATAAGTCTCATGTTATTCATTGGGAGCCGGTTCAGTTAGATGAGTAGATGTCCTTTGTTGAGGAACCAGTTTCCCTTTTGGCTAGGGATGTTAGGCAGTTGCGCTCTAGAGTGATCCCTGTGGTTAAGGTCTAGTAGCGACATCGACCTATAGATGAGGCTACTTGGGAGGTTAATTCTGATACGCATAGCTCTTATCCTCAATTCTTCATTGATTCAGGTGTTGCTTTGCCTTAGTTTGAGAACGAATTAGATTTTTATTGGTGGATGATGTAACGACCTAAAAATTTGATGAAATATAATATTTATGTGATTTGACTATTTTACCCCTCCCTGTAGTTGCATTATGATATTTCTGGGGTGTAGGAGTGATTGGCATGATTTTTGATGCATTTTCGTATCATTTATGCAATATTGTGGTTTTTTATGGCTTCAAGAGCCTTATTTTGGACTTACGTGGATATCTTTTGATCCATGCGAGGGATGGCCAAATGGATTGCGCCAGCAGCTCCGAAATATCAATTTAAGTCTAGGTAGACCATCAGTTCGGGTCCTGGTGCACCCGATCTCATTTCGACCTATTGATCGAAAAGTTAAAAAATTAGAAATATGGGTATGGGACCCATATTTGATCGAAACGACCTCGAATGGAAAATCCGACTTTGCCAGCAAATTCAGAATATCAATTTTAGGGTGTTAGCATATTTGGTTTGATTTTACGGCTTTTAAATCTCATGTCGACCCTTGGTTTGAAAAATTATAATTTTAGATTTTGAGAATCAACTTTGTGAAAATGATGTTTTTTTTAAATCTGATATCTCCATCGCATTCGAAGCTTCGAATTTAGTATGGTTGCATAGTTTTTTTGCATGTATAGGACTCCAAACGCATCTCGAGCACCCCGTCGAAGTCCGATCAACCAACAAAAAAACTGCTATTGCAGAAAATCTGCAATAAATAGTATATTTTCATCCTTTTTGATCCATTTTGCTTATTTTCATCTTGGCTCTTGCGAGTTAAACCCTAAAATAGTGTGGGAGCTTAAAAGTAAAGTTTGTGAGAGCTTGAGAAGCTAGAATTCACCTTTTTCTTGGTTTTGTTACGGATTAAAAGTAAGAATTCACCATTTTCTTAGTAATTTCTTGATTAATTTCTCAAAACCCCAAAAATCTTAGGGCTTGATTTTAAACTCCGATTTCACTTATTTTTACTTGGATGATATTTTTATCTTATAATTACTAGTTTTTCATCAATTTAACTCTTAAAACAACTCCGATTCTTATTGTAATCCGGATTTCAAAGATTTTACCCGGTAAAGCTCAAAAATAATTTTTCTTCTATTTGAACCCCATTTTTTACTCGATTTAACTTGAATTTTCAGTTGTAGGTTCCTAAAATATATGGGAAATATGTTTTTGAAGTAAAGTTCCGATTTTGCCTTCTTTTTTGAAAATCCATTTTGGGGATTCGTTTTGACCCCGAACCAAAAGTAGCCAATATAGATGTCGTTGGTTTTGTCTTAATGTATAAATTTCATATTTGATGTTTTTAGGGGAGTTCAAGATTATTTGTGAAAAGTACGATTGCGGATTCAAGTGTAGCGGATCAGTTTCGACTTTCGAGGTAGGTTATGGCTTAACTCTTTCAGACTGGGCTGAGTAGTAAATGGTGATATAAAATGAATGTTAAGGGTGGAAACTAATCATGAAAAATAGCTATTTATGTGTTGTGCCCGTGTGGGGGCCTATATATGATGTACTTGTCGAAATTGAGTTATTATGTGATGAATGTGATCGTGTGAGGTTCTATGTGATATTGATAGCCTTGAATATATGTGAATAATTGTATTGTGTTGTTAAAATGCTTAATGTGGTACCATTGGTGTATTGTGATTATATTCATATTTTATTGGCTTTTAAGACATGTGGAAATTCATTGATGAAACGAAAATAATAAGTGGATATTGGCTTATATGGTTGTGGAAATGTATCATTGTGGTTGGTTGTGGAAATTTATCATGTGATTAGTTGTGGAAATACTCATTGTGATTGATTGTGAGCATTACATCATCATATGATACTCATTCATGAAACATTGGTACCACTATGACAACGTCTGAGAAACACTTGCAACACTTTTTAAAAGATATTGTAACACCTTATAAAACCTTTTTCGAGGGATGTGCCAGAAAGGAGATATGAGATATGTGGATTGTATACGAGTTGGCAAACCCCCTATGGGTCCTACATCGGAAAGTTTTAGCTCCGTAGGTGTATACGAGAATTATACGATGATCCTGGAGGTTATGGGACGACCTCGTACATCATCATCATCATTATCATATACATTGCACTTAATTTATTGTGTTTATATTGTGTTGTATTGCTTTATTGACTTGTCATCTATGTATTTGTCTTACCTTCCTTTACTTGTATTTGATGATCTTGTATCTACATGTTCTCTCTTGTTCTATTTATATGTGATATAATGTATACTTATGTTTTATATCTTGTTGTGTTATTGTATATATGTGAGATATATTAGAACTGTTAGTGCAAACGGTGTGGGCTACCGTTGTGGGATATTTTTTGATTGCAGGTGACGTGCCCTTAGTGTATATTTTGTATGTTTTATTTACTACTTTGCTTGGTCGACCTATAATATCTATTAAGTACAAGTAGATCGTACTCATGCCTACTGCGCCCTTTCGGTGTAGGTCCTAGCTCGAATGTGCCTCAACTTGATTGACTCGGGCGATTGTTGGAGCTTCTAAGATAGCGGTTGGACATTTATACGTCTGAAGTTCACCTCTATCTTTCTGTTGTAGTAGATATGTCTTTATTAGTATTCAGAGACAGTTATTATTCCTTTGTGATTATTTTTTCGATGTATTTGACTTTTGGGATTATATTAGTAGTTCTTACACTATTGACACCTAGTTTTGGGCATAATTGATATTTTGGATATGTTCTTTCCGCATTGTTATGTTTACTTATATGGTTCGACTTCATTCTAGAAGCCTTGCCTTGGGATATTTCTATCTTTTTCTCTTTTCGTATCAGTTTAGGTGATAGGCTTACTTGTCAAGGTACGCCGCGACAAGTGTCATCATGACCCTCATTTTTGGATAATGACATTACAGTTTACATGTGATAGATAAATGTTGATCGTCTTTGAGATTTTTTTATGTAAAGGTTAGGTTTAGTTGTATTATTTTGATATCTCTATTATCGTATTATTTTGTTATTGTTTGCAGGTGGTAGATGAATGTCGGACGACTTTGAGAAAAATTTATGTGTAAAGATTAGATTTAATTGTATTATTTTGATGTTTCTATCATTGTATTATTTTGTTGCAATTTACAGATGATAGATGAATTTCGATCGACTTTTAAAAATATTTTTGATAAAGGTTAGGTTTAATAAATAAATTTTCCATCTTTACATACTCAAAATATATTAAATTTAATTATTATATTCATTTTTATTATTTAAACAGATATCCTATTTAGTGTAATGTTTGAACTCATTAAAGTGAGGTACACGTGCAAAGCGCGTACATCTAAACTAGTATATATGTATGTGTGTGTGCGCGCGCTCGCGTGCTTAGAATAAAATATATGTTATGTTTACATTATTATATTTAAATCTTTGAGAGGTGATTTAAATTTTTTGCACTTCGTTAAAAATCTTCGAAATAGATAAAATTATTTATTTTTAAATAATAAAAAATTACACATGTGAAGCACGTACAGTTAATATATATATAATAACGTTAAGTCGCTAATTTTGATGAACAAGTATATGTTACTTGTATTTATTTTATTTTAAATTTTTTCTCAATAAATAATAATCCTAAAACATATAATGATTCACATTACTTTACTACCATATATAATGGATAACACCCAATTTTTTAGGTTTCACATGAATTTATTATGTCAATTTTATCATAAATTATATTTTAAAGACCTTGGAAGTTCTCACCCATTTTTGTAAATTTAAATAATTATATTGACATTTAAAATTTTATACAAAAATAATGAGTCAATAGTGACACCATAAAAAACTACTTATCTAATTAGATTAAAAATCAATTAAAAAAAATTGTTGATTTTTTTAATATAAAAAATAATAAGAGATAACACCCAATTTTTTTAAAATCTATTTTATCCCTAATTGAAGATGTAATAATCTTGTAAGATTTCATCAATTGAAAGAACATCTACAAAAGCATTTTGCTAAATCAGACTTTCAAATATTTAATTTAAATGTTATCTTTATTTATAAATTAAATTTATTGACGTTCCATCAAATATTTTTTATAAATTACTTAATTATTATATTCTTAAAAAGAACATCTACAAAAGCATTTTGCTAAATCAGACTTTCAACTATTTAATTTAAATGTTATCTTTATTTATAAATTAAATTTATTGACGTTGCATCAAATATTTTTTATAAATTACTTAATTATTATATTCTTAAAAAGAAAATGGGTTAGTCAATAAGTTTAATTGAGAAAAAGATAATGAAGGTACTTCAACATAAACCAACAATCATTTTAGATTGTTAAAACCTTTAAGTTAAAAAAATTCAGTAAAATAAAAAGGAAAACAGTTTTAGTGTGTGAATTTGTTCGAAATTTTAAAAAAAGTTTAAAATATGTTCTAAAAAAATGTTGTTTTTTAACTTACAAAAATTTTTGCTTCCTTCATTTTAATTTGTTTGTCTGATTTTGACTTAGCCCATAGTTTAAATGCGTCATGAAGATTTTTGAATTTTGTGATCTTAAACTGAAGATATATGTGAAAAGAATCAAAATATCTTTTAATTCTGTGGTATTAAAAATGTCATATGAAAAGAAAAGAGATATATTAAAAGAGTCTTAAAAAAAGAAAGAAAGACATATTCATTTTTAAACGAACTAAAAAAGAAATAGGACACAAGAAATTGAAAAGAATATATGATTTAACAATTTAAAAATGTTGGGAGATTATCGAACTACTTTCTACAAACACAAACAAAAAATAAGAGTAGCCAAAAATAAAATAAAAATATAAATATAAATGTTAATGTAGTTTGGGCTCGGACTTAACACGAGCCAAATGACACTAGTATGTGTGTATATATATATATATATATATATATTAAAAATAATACTTTTAAAATAACTATGTTTTTTATTTCAGTTTATATCATTCATTTTTTAGTCAGTCCTAAAAAGAATGAGATATTTTTACCTTTAGTAACATTTTAGCCTTACATATTCATTTTATCATTAGTGAAATGATTTATAACCACACAAATGTTCATGATTTATTTCTCCGTTTAGTCATAAAAATAATATTTTTTTAAAAATTGAAGTTAGAGTTGAAGTTGGTGTTGTGTTTGACAAAAATATAAATTATAGTTGTTTTTAAATTTTGTGAGAGAAATAAGAGTGCTTGTTTTCATTTTTTCAAAAAATAATTTTCACTAAACTGAAATAATTTTTATGGTCAAATATTACTATTTTTACTAGAGTGAAATAAATTTTGAAAAAAAATAAAAATTCTCATGCCAAATGCCTCTACAGTTTTAAAAATCTTACTTTCTTTCTTAAATTTGATGTCAAGGCAAATTACCTCTCACGCAAATTATGGAGAGAGTAAACCTTATAAGCTAAGACCAAATATAGGCTAATACTTCCTCCGTCTCAAATTATTCGTCTCAAATTTTTTAATTTAATTTTTTATTTTACTTATCTTTTTTTATTTAATCAAGAAGAGATAATTTTTTTTCATGTTTTACTCTTTGTATTAATTATTTTTTCTTTAAATTAAAATATAAATATTATTTAATAAGAATATTATGATAAAATAGTCATATTATTAATTATTTTTCTTAATTAATATGAAATCTCAATTTGAGACGAGTAATTTGAGACGAAGGGAGTACTATAATTTGACCAAATAGGCTCTACGCCAAACAACCCCTAAATAATAGAAAAACATCGACGACAACGCCAACCTCTCATGGTTTGTTTTAGCCGCTACCCCTTCACTCCCTCGACGAGTCCGCCACTCTCTTTTCCCGATCCACCTAAATATCCCACCATACTCCCCTTTCCCCATTTTCCCTTATATATTCATTTTCTTCACTCCAACTTTAAGAGCTCCTATTACTTGCTCTTACCCATAACTATATTTTTTCTCCATTCACCATGGAAAGCGCAACAACAGCACAAGCTCTATCCCGTATCGGCTTAGCTGGTCTAGCCGTCATGGGACAGAACCTAGCGTTAAACATCGCTGAGAAAGGTTTCCCTATTTCCGTATATAACAGAACCACTTCTAAAGTTGACGAGACTTTAGATCGCGCTGACAGTGAGGGAAAATTGCCGTTGATTGGGAAGTACGACCCTCGTGATTTTGTACTGTCAATTCAACGGCCTAGATCTGTTATTATTTTAGTGAAAGCTGGTGCACCCGTTGATCAAACGATTGCGACACTCGGAGAGTATCTAGAGCCTGGTGATACGATTATTGATGGGGGCAATGAGTGGTACGAGAATACGGAGAGGAGGATTAAGGAGGCGGAGGGAAAAGGCTTGTTGTATTTGGGAATGGGTGTTTCGGGTGGAGAAGAGGGAGCGAGAAATGGGCCTTCATTAATGCCTGGTGGGTCACACGAAGCGTATATGAATATTAGGGATATTTTAGAGAAGGTTGCTGCTCAAGTTGAGGATGGGCCGTGTGTTACGTATATTGGTGAAGGTGGTTCGGGTAATTTCGTGAAAATGGTGCATAATGGAATTGAATATGGTGATATGCAGTTGATTTCTGAGGCGTATGATGTGTTGAAGAATGCGGGTGGATTGAGTAATTCGGAGTTAGCTGATATTTTTGCGGAGTGGAATCGTGGAGAGTTAGAGAGTTTTTTAGTTGAAATTACTGCAGATATATTCAATGTGAAGGATGAGTTAACGGGGAATGGAGAGTTGGTAGATAAGATTTTGGATAAGACGGGGATGAAAGGAACAGGGAAATGGACTGTGCAGCAGGCTGCGGAGCTGTCTATTGCAGCTCCGACGATTGCTGCTTCGTTAGACAGTAGGTATATGAGTGGATTGAAGGATGAGAGGGAAGAAGCATCGGAGATTTTTAAGAAGGAAGGAATGAAGGTGGAGATAAGTTCGGATATTAATGGTAGCAGTGTTGATAAGAAGAGATTGATTGATGATGTGAGGCAGGCATTGTATGCCTCGAAAATCTGTAGTTATGCTCAAGGGATGAATTTGCTAAGGGCGAAGAGCGGTGAGAAGGGGTGGAATTTGAATTTAGGAGAGATGGCAAGGATTTGGAAAGGAGGGTGTATTATCAGGGCAGTGTTTTTGGATCGTATTAAGAAGGCGTATCAGAGGAATCCTAATCTGGCTAACTTGATGGTTGACCCGGAGTTTGCAAGGGAGATGGTGCAGAGGCAAGCAGCGTGGAGGAGAGTGGTGGGATTGGCTGTGCAGAAGGGTATTAGTGTTCCTGGAATGTCTGCAAGTCTTCAGTATTTCGACACCTACAGGCGTTCTAGGCTTCCAGCAAACCTTGTGCAGGCTCAGAGGGACTATTTCGGGGCACATACTTATGAGAGGGTTGACATGCCAGGAGCATACCATACAGAGTGGGCGAAACATGCTAGGAAAGCCAGAGTGTAATTCTGTTGCAGCTATTGCGGATTGTGATCAAAATCTGGTATTAGTTGTGCTTTGTTCAACTGTTTATTTTAAATTGTGCTATTTAGGCATTTAAAAGTCCAATGTATCTTGTTGAGAGTTTCTATTTGCTAGGCATAAGAAAGATTGGTAATCTTTTTTCCTTTAAGGTCTGCCGTTAATAATATTCTATGCCTTTGAACATTACAGGGCCTTGGCTATCAAATGACTTCTTTCATTGAAGTAAAAGATGTGGCTTTTCCTACATTGCATTTTGCTGCATAACTGCCTGCATTTGTATTGATACATAGGATTATTGCATCTCCTCCACTCCCCCAACTACTATTTCTTATATTTGAAGATACTCCATATCATGTTATAGCAAGTAGTCTGTGTTTGCTTCAGTGCTCTGCTCCGAGAGCGTTATATGGTTGTGTATGTTGATTTAAACTATTGACTTAGTAGAGAAGAATAATTTACCATGAAAAAAGAGTGACGGTTGTGATGTCAGATGAACCTTGAGGCCAAGGGAAATGTGGCTGGAGAGCCAGACACAATGCTTAAATTTAAAGGGCAAAAAGTAATGAGTATGTGGCTAGGGGAAATACACATGTTATTGATCTTATCCCGGTTGATGCTATATGGATTAATGGGATGGATATGGGAAGTGGTAGCGAAAGGCAACAGCCTGGTCATTGGACCAATGAAGTGGATGAAGGATGAGAACAGGCAATGCCCAAAGAAAATAGGTTACGTTTTTCATTAGTGCCTTAATTTTCTTCAATGAGGCATGTCAAACCATCTGAATTTTAGAGATCGTATATGTCTTCTAGATTTATATCTTCAATCTGTTGTTTTTTTTTGGTTTTCTTAATGAGTTTGTTTTTGAGCCGAGGGCCTATCAGAAACAACCTCTTTACCTTCTCAAGGTAGGGGTAGGGTCTGCTTACGCACTACTCTTCCCAAACCCCACCTATAGATCCCCCCCTATGGATTACACTGGGTCTGTTGTTGTTACTTGTTAGTGAGTCTCTTCTTCCCTCACCCCTTTTCTCTGTTTTTATTTCTACTTATAAAAGAAATACAGTAATTTCTTTGATACTTGCTTTTGTGCTATTTTAGTTTTACCATTTCTCAACAATGTTTCTGAACTGTCACTTGCAGAGTTTCTTTCTTTTCTTTGATTTCTGCATTTTACTTGACACTAACGATTACATCTTGTCAAATTTGTGCAAATGACGTGATTCCTGCCTGACCTATGCATATCATGTCCGACCAAACCTCAAAGCTCTGCAAGGTTTTTATACTATTTAAGTAAAATTTTTGTTAAGATATTTAAGGTTATTCTTTGACATTTTCAGAGATGACTGCTGCTTTGCATTTGGTTTATAAATGCTTTAAGATTCTTGAGATCATTTTCGATAACTTTAGTTTTGCTTAACTGGAGGCCAAGCCAATTGAAATCCTTAAAATTCTCTGGTGTTTGTTTTATGAGTAACAATGATATGTTCGTAGTTCCTATTTGCTTTTTGAGATGGTTTTTAAGTATTTCCAATAAATCGAAATAGGTCTTTCACCACAAGAAATTGATATTAAAATCAAACTTATTGTGCTTAATTTTTCCTTTCCGCCTAAGTGGTTGTGCAGTTACCTAGTGCACGTCAATCAATTCTGGAGTAAAGGATGTCGTACATTTCTCAGCCTCGCGTGCTTATGTTATTGGCATGAAAGCTCTTCTGCAATCGGTTTCATCAACATTACGCTTGTTGAGGGTTCACTTATGAATGGGACATTTAGAATAAGTGCCTTCTTTACCTTGGATGCGTAAGTTTTATTCCTTGTAGAGGTTTGTTGTATAGACTTTTCATGTCTTATTTCCTCCTCGACAATGAAAATTGCGAACTTTGAAGTACCCTTGTGAATTTCTGAATGTGATTGTTCCTCCATTGGCAGTTCACCCTCGAAAATTGGAATCTTACGCAGATATGTTAAAAACTTATTTCAGGAATTTATTTGTTCTAGTGTAAAATCAGATATTCTGGAAGAGCTTCAGTTCCTTTGCTGCTGTCTAGACTGTTGTTCCTCCTCTTTGCTTGTCTGTGTATCTTCTAGATCTTCAACTTCACGATTCTTATCGACTCATTCGTGAAGCATCTTGCCTTTGACTTCAGTGGTAGAGCATGGTTTTGAGAACACTGGCTTAGGATTTGTGGCTAATAGAGCTTAATATTTCATGCAGTTACTATTTGATGTTCTGTCCGTTCATATTAGTAGTCGTAGTATTGCGCCTGAGTTTCTTGTTCTTCAATTTCTGTTACTATCTGTTGTTACTTGTATCTCGATTATCGTATTGTTTTGTTGTAGTTTCTATTTTGTTACTATATGTTGTTTCTTGTACTTCCGTTATTTTTTTTTGGGACTGTGTTTCCTTGAGCCGAGGGTCTATCGGAAACAACCTCTCTGCCTCTAAATCTCTTAAGTCTGCATATACTCTCTGCCCTCCTTAAACCCCACTTTGTGGGACTACACTGGGAATATGTTTTGGTTTTCTATATTTGTTCCGATCCTTATTCTTATTTTTCTTTTGCTTCCTGGCTGTTTGATTATTTTCCGTGACTACTTGCTGATAAGGAGGGTCATCGGCTTATTACCACGTTCAGGTTTTCATTTTTCATGATCTAGGAATATTGTGGTGTCTATGTGAAACCATTGCACCTAGGCTTGGCTCGTCGCCTGTCTTGTTTTCTTTTTTTCCTTCCCACTTTGATCTTCTGTTTGTTATGGTTGCAGAAGATGAGATTCCTAGATTAAGATTCTACTAAACTAGTTCATCTCCCGTTAACTTACTGGAGAACTGCTTGTGGTATTTTCATTTTTGTAGTAAGAACGTCACATCATATCTACTGGGTCCCATGGTTCTATACACTCGTACTATCTCGTAACCTTGTTGTTGGGGCGGAGGAAGAATGCTGGCTATGGGTTCAGATTCAAACGAATGTGTACAAATTACTAAATTATAACCCAATAACTAATCTAAAACTTATAAGCTTCAAATTCCGAATCCGGCTGTGCTTGTTGGCACTGGTAATTCTGCTAAATTGTCAATTGATCAAGTCCGGTCCTTTTCTTGTTCTAATTTTCGTGCAACATTCTTTTTTGCTTCATTCTATGTTGATAAGCTTACATTTGCCTCCAATGTTTGTTAAAAATCTTTGATCCTGTTGGAGATTTGTTGGTACCTAGGTTAAGAAAAAGTGTAGGTTGGTTGTAGAACCTAAATAATTGAATGCCGGAACAAAATGGAGTAATGATTATTCATATAGTCGACTCTAATTAACTTGAGTTTGAGGCGTAGCCGTTTATGTTTTACCTCAATTTTGTTTGATCTTTTGCGGTCTTGGCGCTCTCTTTCAGAAGGAATTGAAACACTTTCTAAATGATACATGAATGGTTAACCATGTATTACTGTGTTCACGTTTACTTGTCATGTTTCGAGAGTCAATTTGACTAATTTTTTTTTTTTTTTTGTATAAATAACATAAATTGGCTAAAACTTGACGAGTAAAATTGAATGGAGAAAAAGTGGTATTTAATACAAGCTTGCTATATATTATAACTATGACTGTTCAAACTAGTCCTATGCGGCAAGAGAACACTTCCATTTTGAGATTACATGTCTATTACATTTCAACTTTACTTCAAATACAAACTAAGCACCTCAGTGTCACATGTTGATGTGGCATATAATTTTGGAGGTGTTTAGGTGATGTTTTTGTTTCTTGATTCCACATATGGTTACCGTATCAAGTGTTTAGCGTGGGAGCTAAACTAGATGTGGTGAAGAATATGTTAGTCACGTTAATCGACCTGAAAGGATTGATCATGCTAGGAGGGAAGTTTCATCCTACATAGTCTTCCCTGTCATGACTACTCGCTAATTTTAACATTAAATGATCTTTTTTCATCTATTTTAGCTTTGTTATTGGTGGGAGATGGCCGGTATTCTGTGAAATTAATTGAGGTGTGCATAAACTGCCTTAAATACCACATATATTAAAAAAAAATTAAAGCTAGTTTTCCCAAACGTCATTCACTTTGGTTTTCTAGTCGATATGATAAAAAGGCTACAAAACCTATTGGCCCATCAAAATAGATTAGGTGAGATGATTCAACCTGTCTAACCATGTTTAGATAAAACTTTTTTTTGGGGGGTCAAGTAAGTTGAGTAGCATGACCCAATTAGCCTAATTCATTATCTCTTTCGAAAAACTTAATGTTACTACTAAGTTGCCGTTTTTACGTTTCTTTCTATTCATTGCTTCATTATTTAGTTTCTTTCTTTTAGCTAAACAATTTAAAATCAAAATTCCCTAAAGTAGAGCGCTAGAATCAAACAACCAGGGTTGCTTTTTCAGTTCATCTAAACCTACAGTTTGGCAGTATTTTGGGTTTAACTGACTTTTTTTTTTTTAGGTAATAAACTTATGTTTAGTAGGTTAGTTATGGATGATTTCAAGAGAGGTAAAAATAGGCCAAATAAATATTAGAGAGAGTTGATTAGTCACGACATGGCACAGTTTGTACTTATCAAGGGAGGACAAAAATTGGGATAGTAGGTAGTTGAGAATTGAGTATTGTCCTTTCATGCTAGCAGCAGTAGTAGTATTCTTTAGTTTCTTGTCATTTTATTTGTGTTATTATATGTTGTTTTTGTAATTTGATTATCATATTATTTGATAGTAGTTATTGTTCTTTTTTTTTTTTAAAAAAAGAAAAACTTTTATCCTGCTCTATAGTAATATTATGTCATGACTTCTCCGCTTCTGCTATTTGTTATCATATTTTTTTGGACTGCTCTATTGTGCTTTTCTTGGGCCGAGAGTATATCGAGAATCACCTCCCGAGGTAGAAGTAAGATTTGCATACGCTCTACCTATTGAGACATCCTTATCGGATGAAGTTGGATAACAATACAACTCTAAAGGATATCTATTATAATTGTATTTGTATGTGTGTAGAATACCTAAGCAGAACGATGTTTCTCATGGAACTAGTGTTCCTATATAAGATGTATACTGTTGCCATACTCATAAAACAAAAGTTGATATTGTTATTGAGTGAGAGAGATCTTAATTTACAAAATATCGTGTGTTTTCTAATATGGTATCAGAAGCCATTATGACCACTTCTTCTTCTTCCACCGATTCTTCTTCTGTCAACTTTTTCTCTCCCTCTACTCCCTCCCCTCTTAGCCATGCTCACCACTTTATTTCCATCAAATTAATTTCTACCAATTATTTATTTTGGAAAACTCAATTTTCACCCTTTCTCCATGGTCAAAATTTATTGGGATATGTTAATGGTTCTTTTTCGTGTCCGCCATCCCATATTATCGTAGAAGGACAATCTACCCCAAAATAGATTCCCGCATGCACAATGGATACAACAGGATCAACTCGTATTGAGTTTACTTGTATCTTCTCTTTTTGAAGAGACCTTGCCAATTGTTTTTGGTCTCATTACCTCCAAACAAGTGTGGGATGCTCTAGAAAGGGCCCTTTCTTCACCCTCCAATACTCGGATTCTCAATCTCCATATGTACCTTTAAAACCTCAAGCAAAATGATCTTCCTGTCACCCAATATCTTCAAAAGGCTAAACTTATTTCTGATGAGTTAACTGCTGCCGGTAGACCTCTCTCCCTTGCAGATCTTACTATCTATATTTTTAAAGGTCTTCGCTCCGACTTTAAGGATCTTGTCACCACTCTTTCTGCAAGGCGTGAACCCGTGACATTTTTCGAACTTCATAGTTTGCTACTAAATCATGAGTTCATACATGGACACACCTTATCTTCCCTCGCTATATCACCCTTGCGACACACCAATCAACCTACCGCTCATTTCACTCAACGATCCAATACTAATGATCATTCTCATAATAATACCTTTAATTCTCATGGTCGCGGAAGAAACTCTAGAGAAGAGGTGGAAGAGGTGGTCGTTTCTCATCCTCTCGAAATACTTCGAATGGGTAACCCTTGCAGAACTATTTTACCACCAAGCTTCACTTCCAAATATGCAATGGAAACAACCACTTAGCCGACAAATGCTTTCAACGTTACAGTCACACGATTAATCCTTCTGCATATCTCTCTCATCAATTACCAATTCCATTGACTCAATCTTGGTTCCCGAACCCTGGAGTAATACACCATGTTACACTAGATCTCTCCGTCATTCATCAAGTAGAACCATACAAAGGGGTAGATCAATTACAGGTTGGAAATGGTACTGGTTTACCTATCCACACCACTGGTAATTCTTTCTTTCGCTCACCAAATAAATCTTTCTATCCTACTAATATTCTTCATGTTCCAACCATTACTAAGCCATTACTTTCTGTCAAGCGTTTTGCCTATAATAGTAAAACCTTCTTTGAATTCACCCTACTCATTTTCTTGTTAAGGATCAAGCTACCAAAAGGGTTCTCCTTTCTGATCTGAGTAAAGATGGTCTCTACACTCTACCACTCAAGCTCTCCTCTGCATTTCGTCCCTCTACATATCTTTCAATCAAGGCTTCTCAAAATTATTGGCATATTCGCTTGGGTCATTCACACAAACGAGTCCTTCATCAAGTTCTACACCAACATGCTTTACCGTTTTCTAGCTCTTAGTTGAATAATACTTGTAGTGCTTGTCAACTTGGCAAGTCGTACAAATTAACTCTTTCAATTAGTAGCAATAAAATTTTCTCATTTTTACAATTATTGTATGCGGATATCTAGGGACTATCTCCTTTTCTTTCTTCAGAAGGTCACCATTACTTTCTTATTTTTTGTGGACAATTATAGTAACTTTGTTTGGGTTTTCATTGTTTATGAAATCAAATGTTTCACTTTTTTTTCTTCAATTTAAAGCACTTTTTGAAAATCAATTCCATACCACCATAAAAGCTATCCAAATGGATGGTGGCGGTGAATTTCGCGCTCTAACTCCAATTTTAAATAAGCATGGAATCTTTCATCGTTTTTCTTGTCCCCATACTCATAAACAACAAGGAAAAGTAGAATGAAAGCATCGCCATTTAGTTGAAACCGGTCTTAGTCTCATGGCGCATAGTTTCACTCCATCAAAATATTAGCAATTTGCATTTGAGACTACTGTCTATTTAATCAATCGTCTCCATTCTCGATCTAATAATGATTTTTCTATATTTGAATTAGTTCACAAAAGTCCTCCTGATTATCACTTTCTTAAAGCATTCGAGTGTCTTTGTTTTCCCTATCTACGTCCTTATAATAAACATAAGTTTGAGTTTCGGACAACGCCTTGTGTTTTTCTAGGCTACAGTGTGAAATACTTTGGTTATAGATGGCTCGATCCACAGACGGGCAAGTTATATTTGGCCCGTTATGTGCGTTTTGATGAGGACCCATTTTCTTTCTTCTTAAATTCACTAATGGGTCCGCCTCCAACGCACACAGTCCAGCCCAACTCTCCTTGGCTCTCAACCCCTGTTCAACTACCTATTTATCCTCCCACGTCCCATGTTCCTGTATTAACCGGCATTCCCAAATCAACTCTGTCCCTAGTGTCTCTAAATTTCTCTCAAAATTAAGCCATCAATCCAATCCAACCTGCCCTGTTGTCTCCAGTTCGTATTAATTCCTGAATAGCCGCGTCTCTTTCGTCCATACCATTGGCTGTTGATCTCTCTTCATTTTCTCCTATTTCTACTAATCCTAAACCCCCTACGTCAAACGCCGTTAAGCCTTCTTTTGTCCCTAAGTCAACTATTAGGACTCACACCATGCAGCTACGCAATATGCCACCATCCACCAACCTTGCCGTTGCGTCGTCTCCAACGGTTCCTCCAACTAGTGAACCAACTTGCTTCACTACTGCTAGTAAGTATTTGGAGTGGCGTGATGCCGTGGCTTGTGAAATGACTGCTCTCTAGCATAACAAAACATGGCCTCTTGTTCCTTGCAACCCCTTGATGAATGTTTTGGGGTGCAAATGGGTTTTCGAATCAAGGAAAATTCTTCTGGTATTATTGAATGATATAAGGCCAGATTAGTGGCAAAAGGATTTCATCAACAACAAGGGCATGACTTTTTGAGACGTTTAGTCCAGTAGTCAAACCCACGACAATCCGAGTTATCCTAACCATTGCTTCATCTCATAACTGTCCTTTGCGCCAACTTGACGTTCAGAACGCTTTTCTTCATGGTGACCTTCGCGAAGAGGTATATATGAGTCAACCTCCTGGTTTTATTCACCCTCATCTCCCTGATCATGTTTGCAGGTTGCACAAGTCATTATATGGACTCAAACAAGCCCCCCGTGCATGGTAGTTGAAGTTTTTAAGCTTTTTGGTGGACGTCGGTTTCGCTAGCTCAAAGTCTGATGCCTCTCTTTTTGTCTATAATTCAAATGGAATCAAGGCTTACATGCTAGTGTATGTTGATGATATAATATTTACTGGGAGTGATTTTACATTCTTGGAGACGATTATTCTTCGATTGGGTTCTACTTTCGCTGTTTTATTCCTTTTTAACTCGAAGGGTTGAAAAACATTGATTTCGACTTTTTGAACTATTTCAAAACTCTAAAGAAAATTTCGAAACAGTCTAAGAAATCATAGAGTCGCCACTTAATTTATTTGAAAAGAAATTAAGAAAACTTTTAAGGAAAATCCTAAGTCTTAAAACAGAAAAAGACTTAGGCTTTCAAGAAAATCCTGGATAAAAGGTTCTTATTAACATCTTAGGAAGGTTTTTAAGGCTCCTATAATGTCCGCTAACTTGCGGTTATTCGGACTATTTGAAAACCACCTTTGACTAACTTTGAAAAAAAGAAGTTGATTTTTGAAAAAAAAGTGATTTTAGGAAAAAGACTTGTATAAAATAAATTTTGGCGACTTAGTAGGGAATTTAACTGAGTCTAAGCAAATTAATAACAACTAGCATGTAAAAAGGAAAGGGGGAGACTAGAAGACTTAGGTCATTAGTCCCAAATCAATAAACCTGTCCTAAGCTAATTTGGGCTTTTGACCCATCATCATCTGTCCTAATCTAAATAATGGTCATTGGGCCCGTAACTTGCTTCACCTGTATTAATTTACAACTCCCGTAACCTGCTTCACCTGTATTAATTTACAACTTTGGCTTCGAGGCCCAAATGAATGAACAAATAGATAAATAAACAAATAAATAAATAAAGAATAAGAGTGTAATAAAAATTGAGACTTTTCAAGTCTCTTAGCGACCTCATCAATGGGTTTTGACCCATTTTCCTTCTTCTTCCATCTTTTGTACCCGCACACCATATAGTCAACCTTGGGTTTAAACTTTGAACTTGACTAGAAAAGGTGAGCCTCATTGACCCATTACGAAATGCAACAGAAGAGGAGTCCATTTGGACTCGACACATTTTTTGCATGCAAAGAAAAGATAAAGAAATTAATATACATTCAAGGCATAGAAGTTACATATTTCAAAGCAAAAGAAAATATCAAGAACCAATTTTTTGAACGACAATGATAAGCACATTTATACACGTATAACAAGAATGAGAGTCAAAAAATAAAATGCAAAGCAAAGACTCTCACTTACATGCCTCATGATTTATGTTCATATTAAGAATGAACAAAGGTAAAAGGAAGAAGGCCATATTCAATGAATTAATGCGAGAACAAACAACGTAAGCTTGCGAAAGTAAAGGGATGAGGCAATAAAAAAAATACTCATGACTTCTAAAATTGAACAAACATAGACACTAATCCAATAACAAAAGAAAATAAAGGCTAACTTTTCAAGAAAGGAAATCGTTAAATTTCAATTAAGGCGACATTAATGAAGATTCATACATCTAAATTACAACCAACATTTTAGGGAAAAATGTGTAACGGCCTATGGTTTATCGTTCTAAGACATCGTGATTCTCTTTTGATATTATGAACCAAAGAGAGACACGAATCAAGTTTTTACACACACAAAGAGCACATATAACAATTCAAAGGGAGTAAGAAAATTAGAATAAAAGTTTAGCATTTCTAAAAGTGAAATATCGTTCAACAATCATACTATGCATGACTCGAAAATATCTAAATAATTCTATTTAGCCACAAAGCCCAAACTTTCTCATTATTTTGACAAGTCAACATGCAAAAAAAGGAATAAACATCTTGGATGAAAAATAGCTAACACTTCCATCTCTCATATGAGGATTTTGAAATCCATTAAAATAACTAGCAAGCAAATGCCAAGTTCTTGACATAGCCAATTACTATTTTATTAAGGCAAAACAAACAATAGTAACTATTCTTTTTGACATAAAGAAAACAACTTTACATGCTAAAAACAAATATATCTGCCAACAATGAATTTAAACAAAGCATAAGAACGTCTTTTAAGCAAAGATTGAAACTTTATTCATAATAATCAAAGAATAAAGTCAAAAAGGAGAAACAATCAATATTATCTATTTTTTCAACATAAAGGAAACAACTTTACATGCTAAAAACAAACATATCCGCTAACAATGAATTTAAACAAAGCACAAGTACATCTTTTAAGCAAAGATTGAATTTTTATCTATAATAATCGAAGAATAAAGTAAAAAAAGAAAATATTAACTATTCTTTTCAACATAAAGGAAATAATTTTACATGCTAAAAACAAACATATCCGCAAATAATGAATTTAAATAAAGCATAAATACATCTTTTAAGCAAAGATTGAAACTTTATCTATAATAATCAAAGAATAAATTAAAAAAGGCATGTACAACTATTACTAGCTCATTTTTATAGCATAAACATGAAAAATAATTATAATATCGATACCACAACGTCCTATGACCTTCAAGGCCGTCTACAGCAAACAATTCCAGCAAACAAAATTAAATTACGAACTACGAAGAAGAAAAAATGAAGAAGAAAGTGATAATAAAACTAAAAAAAAGGGAAAGGCGTATTTACCTTTTTTGGGGGCAGCAAAATGGGACTACAAACTTTCTTCGGAGTCTTGATAGCCACCGAAAAGTGTTCAACTCGAGAACTTCGATTAGCCCACGAATTTCATAGAAAAGAAAAATTATTTACTAAAATAAAAGCTCTTTTTTGCTCAAAGCTTTTTTTTCCAACCTTGAGACTTCGTCTTTCTACCAAAATAGTGGTAGTATTTATATGCAAAGATGGAGATTTAATTCTTTTCCTCCACCATTGTGGGAGAAAAAGTATTTAGGGGTGTTTTTGAAATTTTCAAAAATTGAAGATAAGGTGAGGTGGAAGATAAAGTGAGAAAAAATTGTACAATGTAGTACAATTTTTGAATTTTAAAATTGGAAAAAGGACAAGGTTGAGGGAGAATTGTACAATGTAGTACAATTCTTGAATTTCAAAATTGAAAAAAGGACAAGTTTGAGGGAGAAATTGTACAATGTAGTACAATTTGAAATTATTTTTGGTGGAAATTGGATAGAAGTTATGAGAATTTTTGAGAATTTTGGGGTTATTTAAAATATAACCCAATTGGAACTTAAAATTTAGCAAAATTTATTTGATTTTAACCAATTTAAAATCAATTGGGGGATTTCATTGCAATTATGACCAATTTGATTTCAATTATGGTCAAATCTAATAGATTGGCTAAATTAAATTGAAATTCGATATGCATTAATACTTCTTTTAATCCCGAGATACATATATTTATCCAAATAAATTATTTTTGAGAGTAAATTACATTTAAATCAAGACTTTATCCGTTCGAATTAATTTTCAAGCTTATCTTCGTAAAAGCTCAAATTTTGATAAAAATATTCATTCAAGTAACAAAATTTATACAATCTCGTATATGTGAATACGAAAATGTATAATCGTCACTTAAATGATAAAATTAACCTAAATACATATTTTAGAGCGCATTTATCTGGATGAAATAAATATTTTAATTTTATTAAAAATTGAAGAAACTCAGGATTAAATTTAGTCGTGGAGGATAAAAATTAGGTGTCAACATTCACTATTAGAGATCTTGGTCCCTTGAATCTTTTCCTTGGCATCCAAGTTGCACGTACACAAGCTAGACTCGCTTGTCCCAGAATCACTATATTTCAAGCTTATTGGAACGTGCCAAAATGCAGCAATGTAAGCCAATGATGACACCCATGTCAACATCTACGCAACCTTACAAAAATGATTGTTCTCCTTTTCATGATCCATCTCTATACCGCCAGATTGTGGGAGCACTTCAGTACCTAACTCTCACTCGCCCGGATCTTTCCTTTGTGGTGAACAAAGTATGTGAATATATGTATAATCCTTCTATAAATCAGTGAGCTGCCGTCAAAAGGATATTATGGTACTTACAACATTCTAAGGATATGTGTCTCTTCATTCCTAAGTCTGACACTCAATCTCTTCAAGCCTTTACGGATGCTGATTGGGCTGGCTCATTGGATGCTCAAAAATCAATCGGTAGTTATGCTATCTTCATGGGATTTGTTTTAGTGTCTTGGTCGTCAAAGAAGCAACGTACGGTTGCTAAGTCTTCAACTGAATCAGAAAATAAAGATTTAGCTGATGCTGCTGTCGTGCTAACTTGGATTCGATCACTCTTAATTGAACTTGGAGTTTCTCTTCCTCCTATTTTAAGGTGTGACAATGTTGGCGCAGCATACTTATCTATTAATCCTTGTTTCATGCTCGCACCAAACATATGGAAATCGATTTCTATTTTGTAAGGGACAAAGTGCAAGGAAGGACCTATTTGTACAATTCATCTCTTCCAAAGATCAACTAGCTGATGTCTTCACCAAGCCGTTGTCATCAGCTCGTTTCCAATTCTTAAGGGACTAACTTAAAGTTGGTTATCCACCTTCCGTTTGCAAGGGAGGTATTGAGGCATCCTTATCTGATGAAGTTGGATAACAATACAACTCTAAAGGATATCTATTATAAGTGTATTTGTATGTGTGTAGAATACCTAAGCAGAACGATGTTTCTCATGGAACTGGTGTTCCTATATAGGATGTATACTGCTGCCATACTCCTAAAATAAAAGCTGCTATTGTTATTGAATGAGAGAGATCTTAATTTATAAAATATCGTGTGTTTTCTGATACTATCCTCTCCAAACCTCACTAGTGATATTACACTAGGAATTAGGGGTGTGCATCGGTCAGTTCGGTTCGTTTTTATGTGTTATTCGTTCTGTTTATTGATTTTTAAATATGTAAAACCAATAACCAACCAATAAGATATTTTCTTATCGGTTTATCAGTTTTTGATCATTAACGATTTGGTTTTCAGTTTAACCAATAAGAAAATACTCATAAAATAGAAATAGTAACAACTAACATAAAAAGATAAAATCTTAGTACCGTCAAAATCCTACGCAATGCATTTTAGTTTACAAATAGGGGAAAAACAGTAGCTTAGTGTATTCTTATTGGGTTATCGGTTTAACCGATAACCCAATAAACTAAAATCGAACTGTTTACCCAATAAATTTTTTTATAAAATCAATAGGAAACCGTTAACCCAATACCAATAACCCAATAGTGTTTTTATCGGTTTGATTTATCGGTCGGTTCGGTTTTTGCACACCCCTACTAGGAATGTTGTTGTAAACTTATGTTTTGTTGGTGAAATAAGAGAACAATTCTGAAATAAAGTGCACAATTATTTTATTTCATATTAGATATAGATAATAATTAATCCCGTAAACTATTTTCTACTAAAATGGTGAAAGATTAATATTAGAGTCATCAATTTGGGTCAGATTTGTTGGCCCGACCCTATCCAGTCTATATTGTAATAGGATTGGGCTAAGACTTTTGCATCCCATAAGTCCGCTAGCTCGTGATGCTTGAACAATATGGGTTTGGCCGATCTGTGGGCCAAATAAAAGATAATTCAAAAATAAAAAAAATTATATAACACCACAACTTATTTTTACTAAACTACATAAAATTTCTACCATTTTTATTAGTTACCTACATTCTTTTTTTAATACAATCGGATACATCCATAAATTCATAAAATTTTTAATACATAATTTTAATTATGTATCTTCGTTTGGTCTAGTTAATATATTATGTATCTCGACAAATAGTTTCAAAAATAAATATATCTCAGTAATCAAAATTATATATCTTAACTCCGAAATTATGTATTTGGATGCTACTTATGTATCCGAGCAAAAATAGAGTAATTAACTGTTATATTCTTTAGTTCAAAATTATGTATCTCAACTTCAAAATTATGTATCCGGATGCTAATATGTATCTGAAATTGCGAAATAAGAGATTATTTGTAATTTTATAAAGAGTAGGGATAGAGAGTAATCAGGGGTAAACTTATTGAAATTTATGTAAGTTTTACTTAAAAAATAAAAGAGTACTAGGAATAGCAAGAGGAATCCAAACTCAAAATCTACTTAAACCATCATATGTATTTACATAGTAATTATGTTTATAAAATATATAAATAATTATAATACAAAATATTTAAGGAATTAGATATTCTTGATGAAGATAATGTGGTGGTGTTGCATACGTCATAAGTGTCATGATAGTTTTTTTTTTTTTGAGAAGTTCATTTTCACTTTTAATGGATTAAATATTAAATTTTTATTGTGTTTTATTGTGATATACTGAAACAAAATTAGATTAGTATTGCTACTTAGCTGGCTATATTATTACTCATTAATTATTTAGTTTGCTTATCGATATCTCTGTTTGGTTGAATTGTATCATGTAAAAAGTTATTTAATTTTGTAGATTATCGATATCTCTCATATAATTGATTTTTTTACACTTACTCTCTCTCTATGCTAATTGGTTATTTTTGCGACAGCTAACTCTACACAATTCGTTAATATTTTTTAAAATTATTTTTTCTCCCAACTCATTTGCATATTTTCTTTCATAAACATCCGTTTTGAATTTGTATTGAAGATTTTTGGAGTAATTTGTTCTTCTTAAATATTCGTTTGGATATGGACTGAAAATTTTGTATTTATCTTAGTATTTTTGTCTATATAGATTTATTTTTTTCAAATTTTTTTGATGTATTTTTCTAAATTTTCATATATGAGCCGCTAAGTTTCTTCCAATTTTTTTTCTATTTTGCAGTGTCAATTAGTGTGTCAAGTAATCAATTACCTGATCCAAATGGCTGAAGAAACACCCTATAAGATATTGACAAGAGGTATTGAATTTGTAGCTCTGATTAGAGACGGCACTTCGTCATTTAATTTTGAGATTTCTCAATTAGATAGTTCCAATGCAGGATTTGTAGTGGAGTTGGAAAGGACAAGTTGAGAGTAGAGTCACGTATAAAAAATCATCATGACCATATTAATATGCACAATAGTTTGGTATATTTAATCGATACTAATAAAATATTGATGATCGGTACAAATTTATCAAAAAAAAGACATAGGATCTACCAGCAAGGATGAAAGGGCAAAAGATTTCAAGTATTCTCAATCCAAAAGGGAGATTAATGAAGTCGTGAATCATTCTAAAATAATTTTGTATATTCACTATTTCATTCTCATACATAAATTATTTTGGTATAGAACTACATTTTTAACTTATTATACATTATAAGGAGGATATAATGTATTTACGTATGCATATATACATTTTTAAAATAATGTATATTTAAGTTATATATATATATATATATTCACGGAATTTATAGGTAAATACAATAAAGTTAGTCTATATCTCTTATTTGAAGCTAATATATGCATATATACATCTATACATTGTAAGTAAGGAAAAATTTTCCTGTGATTGTGTGTATATATATATATATATATACCTATTTTAAAATATAGAGTCTATTTGTATATAGTTTTTTTTATCATTATCTAAATTTTTATTGCACATTTGTAATGTTTTGATTTAACAGAATAGCATTTTGTCATCGTTAATCTTCCTAAAAATCCTCTGCATGTGGCGCATGACATTAAAAAAAAAATTGATACTTTAAAACAAAAGCTATCAAGTGAACAACTTGAAAGATTTAAGCTACATGCTTTGGTCAATACGCTCTCATGTCAAATTCATGGTTTCAATCTCAAATGATTTAGTGTGCTATGTCCCTTGAGTTGAAAATCTGTTCCACGGATACTCTCATGATACAATTTAATAGATACAAAATAAGATTCAAAAATTTATAATTGTATCTTGTCTAAACTGTATTGCTTCTAAATCTGATTTTATATTCGACACAACTGTACTGAATAGATTATTTTAGATGTATTTTGATGGTGAAGAAGACCCTCACAAAGCAATGTTGTTTCAGGTTTTTGAGGACAAAGTACGAGGTCAAAATGATGTTAATTCTTTGAAGATTGTCATACTCTATTTCATTAATCATTTTATTATGTATGGTGAAATGCATACTGTTCGAGTATCAAAACTTTCTTTTAACTTGATTGAACAAGAACGATACACAAATTATTGTTGGGGTAAGAAAGATTTTGATGAACTTGCGAAAAATCATATCAAGGAAGCTGACCTGACAATACCATCGACTCCATGTTATGCCACACTATGCAATTATGGATGCATGAATGTTGTTCGAACGTCAATAGAAGATTTGTTAAAAAAATTGATGATCGAATTCTCTGGTTGCTTAGCTGACAAATCATAAAAGATCGTCTATGATATAAATGATTATGAGGAACATATTTATGTGAAACAAGATAAAAACTACTATCTAAATAACTTTCAACAGTTTATTTTTTAATATTTCAACTTTCTGATATATACAAATACAACCTCATTAGCTAATCATAATTGACTGTCTAGTTGTTTTCCGCAATATTAAGACTTCTGCAAGTGAAATTGTAGTATTTTAACTTCCACTGAAAACTATTGTTGATGATACAGTTCAGAACTCTCTCATTAACCGTGTGATTAATTCTGACGATGACTTTTAAGTGTTGCCCCAACCTTAAATATTGATAAAAGAAAGGCCACAATAATTGTCTCGATATCACCTGTAAAAAAACAGAAGCAAATGTCATTAGGTACGTCAATATCAATCAAAAGTTCAATAAAAATTATTTCAAATGTGACAACCTCTAAGATACCACCGCAGTTTGTTATTAAAACAGTAACAAAGACTACTTTAAATAAGAAGAAAGTAGGGGAGCAGATCAAGTCACCGAATATAACTCTACGCCGTCTGAGGCAGTAGGAAAGTAATCATGTCGCATGATGATCTGAATATTCTCAATAAAAAAATCGATGCACTCGAAAATTATGTAATTCCATTTTGATCATTGACAAAATACAATAATTAATATAAAATTTGTTCATTACTATCACTTTTATATAATATGCAGATAAAGGTAGATTTAAAGTTTGTTTGCTTTGATAAATGAAAATAATCAGATTATCATGGAGGCTATCAAACGTAACATTGCTCAAAAAAGGTATGAACACAAACGTTAATTTCGAACAAATTATAAATAATGTAGTACAAAACATAAATAGTGATATGTCAATGCATATTAAGATCCCATTAAAAGTCACTGTAGATAGCAAACAACAATTTTCTATCATAAAGTGCATTGTACACTAGACATTAGCAAAAATTCAAATGTAAGATTTATGTACTGTTGTGATATTTCTTTACACAATGTTATTTTAATTTATTGAGATATTTTTCTTTGTATATATAGATTATTTGTAGAAAGTGTATGTTTTTGCAAAATAATAATAAAACTTACTTAATCAATACAGATAACATGCTTCATTATCCAAAAATAATGATAAAATTAAAGTCCATTGTATTCCTAGCAACAACAGGACATATGTATAGAAAATGTTTCTTAATGTATTTAACATACATTACCCACAATTTTAATATATTTTGAGGTGATGTAGATGTATAAATTATTTTAATGCTTTATATTCATAAATCTGTGTATTACCATATCTATCGATCCATCCATCCATCCATCCATCCATCCATCC